>NC_041389.1:676283956-676352244 GCF_002162155.2 Triticum dicoccoides
GTTACATAGAGTCGATTACAGAGAAAGGAATCTTTGCATACGAATCACCAAGCTTGCTTTCCACGCAAAGGAGAGTCCCATCCGGACACAGGACGAAGTCTTCTATCTTCTATCTTCATAACCCAACAGTCCGGCCCAAGTATATAGTACGGCTGCCCGAGGACCCCTTAATCCAGGACTCCCTCAGCGGGGTTATGTCCAAGAATATGCATTTTCATCTTATGTTTCCAACTAGCAAAATTAGTGCCATCAAAGTAAGGACCTCTACGGTGGTAATTTCCCTTGCTAGACGCCATACTCTCCTAGGTTGTGAAACCAAGGCTATGATCACCAAAGCTATGGAAATCAAGGAAAATGGAGACCAAAGCTCTGATAACACTTGTAGGATCGAAAGTATGTCTAGAGGGGGGTGATTAGACTTCTTGGCCAAATAAAAACTTATCCTTTTCCCAATTTTAGTTCTTGGCATTTTTTAGCAACTTATCACAAGTCAAGCAATCTCAATACAATTCAAGCAAGCATGCAAAGAGTATATAGGCAGCGGAAAGTAAAGCATGCAACTGGCAAGAAAGTAAATGGGAGGAGTTTGGAGGGAGCAAACGCAATGTTGACACAGAGATTTTTGGCATGGTTCCAATAGGTGGTGCTATCGTACATCTACATTGATGGAGACTTCAACCCATGGAGGGTAACGGCTGCGCCAATCCACGGAGGGCTCCACCCACGAAGGTTCCACGAAGAAGCAACCTTCTCTATCCCATCATGGTCATCGCCTACGAAGGACTTGCCTCACTAGGGTAGATCTTCACGAAGTAGGCGATCTCCTTTCCCTTACAAACTCCTTGGTTCAACTCCACAATCTTGACGGAGGCTCCCAAGTGACACCTAACCAATCTAGGAGACACCACTCTCCAAAAGATAATAGATGGTGTGTTGTTGATGAACTCCTTGCTCTTGTGCTTCAAATGATAGTCTCCCAAACACTCAACTCTCCCTCAAAGATTTGGCTATGGTGGAAAGATGATTTGGGTGGAAAGCAACTTGGGAAAGGCTAGAGATCAAGATTCATATGGTAGGATTGGAATATCTTGGTCTCAACACATGAGTAGGTGGTTCTCCCTCACAAAATGAGTAGTAGAAGTGTAGGTACGTTCTGATGGCTCTCCTCTACAATGAGGAATGGGTGGAGGGGTATATATAGCCTCCACACAAAATCTAATAGTTATACACAGATTCCCAAACTCGGTGGGACCGAATCAGCAAACTCGGTCAGACCGATCCAGGTAAAAATATGAACATTAGAGTTTTCGGTGGGACCGATATAGTCATCCTGGTGAGACCGACATGCTAGGGTTTGGGCATAACGTAATCTCGATGTGACCGATCGCATAAACTCGATGGGACAGATTTCAGCAATAGGTGCACAGAGGGTTGGTCAGGCAAACTCGGTGGGACCAATTCGCTCACTTCGGTGGGACCGAAATGTTATGAAAAGGAAACAGGGAGTTTGCAATGCAGACTCGGTGGGACCGATTTGCTCATTTCGGTGAGACCGAAATGTTACAAAAAGGAAACTGAGAGTTTGCAATCCCATCTCAGTGAGACCGAGATCCCTATCGGTGAGACCGAAGTAACTAGGGTTTGTGGCAGTGGCTATGTCAAATGAAACTCGGTGGCGCCGGATAGATCAAATCGGTGGCGCCAAATTTGACTTTTAGGTTTAGGACATATGTGGAAATGAGAAAGTGGTTGAGGGTTTTGGAGCATATCACTAAGCATTTTGAGCAAGTGAGCCATTAAGCAACACCTCATCCCCTTTTAATAGTATTGTCTTTCCTATGGACTCAATGTGATCTTGGATCACTAAAATGAAAATGTAGAGTCTTGAGCTTGTTGCCAATATATGTCCTTTGCATTTTGGGTGGTCCACATCTCTAGTCCATGCCATGCCAATCATTGAACTTTTCAAAATGATCATCTTGAAAGAGCATTAGTTCAATGAACTATATGTTGTTAACAATTACCAAAACCACCCAGGGATTAGTTGCACTTTCACCCTCCGTGGAGGCTATGTCGAGGTCTCTCCTATCCACCTCTGAACCACTCTCGGACGAAAGTCCAAAATTCAGACTGGATTGGGCATCGACAGTGTTCTTCGCATCGTACCCTCCATGGAGGCGCCGTCTTGGGAGGTTCTGTTGTTCGGCGGAGAGATGTTGTGGGCGATGGACTCCGCGTAGCTCCAGCAGCGGCGACGGTGTGGAGGTTGCCAGGAGGTGCGGCGTTGTTTCTACTGCGTCGATGACGGCGAGCATTGGTGGCATGGTGCAACTGGATATCGACGACAGATGCAGCTGGATGGATGAGCGCAGGGTGGTGGCGCTGTCTGGCGCCATGGTGGCGTCGACAACTGGCATGGCAAGGTCCTTGCGTCAGTACCTGCTCTGAAGATGGTTAGATGGATGACGGCTGCGGTAGCCTCGATGAGTGCGCCAGACTGGTGTGTGACCCATTACCGGTAATTGACATTAGATGTTAGGTTTTGGTGCGATGTTTGTTTGGTATTAGGCTCGGACATTCGGCACCCATGCATCAAGGGGATATGAGTAGCGACAGGCATCACCAAGATGGTGGCGTCGACAACTGACATGGCAAGGTCTTTGCGTCAGTACCTACTCTGAAGATGGTTAGGTGGATGACGGCTGCGGTAGCCTCGGTGAGTGCGCCAGACTGGTGTGTGACCCATTACCGGTAACCAACATTAGATGCCAGGTTTTGGTGCGATGTTTGTTTGGTATTAGGCTGGGACATTCGGCACCCATGCATCAAGGGGATATGAGTAGCGACATGCATCACCAAGATGGTGGCTTCAGGCTTACTCATGTAATGCTTTTCAAGGTCTCTGAGAATAATTAATAAAATGGCTGCACGCATCGCTCAGATGCAGATGCCGGAGGTAATCCTTCTTTTCTAAGAAAAAACAGTTCCGCTATGCGTGGTCTGTTCGGCCGCAACCCGCGTCAGCCTGCAAAGCATATTTTCCGTGAACTGTAAATGCACTATAAGGGTCCACGATATAAGGGGTCTGTTAGAGATGCTCTTAGTAGTTTGCGTACAACTAATTCGGCAGAGCTCAGAAAGTTGTCATGCTTTACAACTAAAGTTGTCATACCCGAATAATTAAATTTGCCATCAAAAAATGTCTGGACGGAATTGGTTCGTCCCACATGTGTTACACTTATCATTTGGAAGCACCGTCTCTCTGTATACTGGGTAAAATAAAAACTATTCTTGGCCATGTGAGAGATGCTCAAGTAACATGGAAAGTTTTCGATCCATGTGATAGTTATCGAGCTCCGTGGACTTGATTATTTTGCAAGACTGGATCTGGCCGTGAAGCTCGGCCAGGTCTTCTCATTCATTGTTCGCGTCGCATGGTCATCCGGCATTTGAGAACTAATTATTCTGCTCGATGCAACTCTCTTCTCTCCTGGTAGCTGCAGCCGGTGGATCATCGCTCGCCTGACAGGATTATATACGCGCTGTAAGTCCTAGTGCTCCTAGTTTTACCTTAATCTCGCGCGCATAAGAAGTTCAATTAGTAGCTTGTTGTTGTCTTTAACCGAGTAATACCCCACGCGCCGCTAGCTTGGAGTAATCTGGATTTGGAGTTAATCGCCATGGTTGTTGTTCTTTTTTTTTTTTTTTGCAGTTCCAGTTGATAGTAGGTAATTAATGGCCGGAGGAGTAGATGAGTTAGTGGTGTTTTGGAAAGAATGGGGTATCCACGCGTTGGTGCTGTTAAGCTTCGCACTGCAGGTCATTCTCCTCATCACGGCGGACATCCGTCGGTTCAAGGACTCCGGCGTGCTAAGAGCCATCGTTTGGTCAGCCTATCAGCTGGCCGACACGACGGCGATATACGTTTTGGGCCACATGTCTGTGAGCCATCGTTTGATGGAAGGATAACGCGTACCCCTCGGGTTGCCCCCGTGGGCGACCAGGGGAAACCCTAGCTGCCGGCGCCCAGACTCTCCCGCATCTCCTCCATCCTCGCCGCCGCCAGTAGCGCCGCCGGGCGAAGCCAGGCCGGCAGGGGCGGCGGCGGGGCTCCCTTCCCCTTCCCCCGAATGGGCTGGCGCGGGACAGCCAATCGAGAGGAGGCGCTGTATTTTTGCGGGGTGCGGCGGTGCTGCAGATGGATCCTGGCCGCGACGTGCACTGCGCGCCGGCGGTTGGGGTTCGTGCTCGCGGCGTGGTGCGGCCGCTGGATCTGGTGGTCGCGTGCGCCGTCGGTCTCGGGTCCGTGATCCGGTGCCTGATCGCCGTCGGCCGGCGCAGGATGGTGGCTTTCGTCGCTGCCAGGTCGGGTCTTCCTTGATCCGGTGCCTGGGTGGATCTACGCCGGAGGTGTTGAGCCTTATGGTGCTTCCCTCTCTGGAGTTTTCGGGTTTTGGCTGCTGCCAGATCCAAAGCAGATGGAGATTGGTTGGACAGGAAGAGGACCGAAGGAAACTTTGGTCGGCTAGCTCGGCCCGGCATCGGCGACGGCTTTGACGTCGTTACCCATCTTGATGGCGAAGTCGAGGTCCCTCCTATCCACCTCCGTTCCGTTCCCGGACGAAAGTCCAAAATCCGTCTTGGATTGGACGGCGGCGGCGCCTTTGCGTCGTAACCTCCATGGAGGCGCCGTCTTGGGAGGCTTGGGCGTTCGGGGGAGTTGCTATGGGTGAACGGCTTCGTGTGTCAGTTCCAGCAGCGGCAATGGTGTGGTGGTTGGCAGGAGGAGCGGCGTTCTAACCGCGTCAGATGCGTCTGGTAAGAGATGTCAAGTCATACCTGACCGACAAGTGCTACGCTGTGTCATGCCTAGTCGGCAGGTGCTACGCACGACAGATCTTTCAGAGTGTCCGCATCGGGATGGACGAGCGCAGAGCGGTGGAGCTGTCTGGCGTCATGGTGGCGTCGATGGTAGCTAGACCGTGCAAGGTAGATGCAACAGTACAGCTCTGAAGATGGTTTGGTGGCAGGTGGCTGCAGCGGCCTCATACCCGGCAGGCGTCCTGGTTGAGGAGTGAGCCGGACTGGTAGGTACCTTATACCCGGCAGGCGTCCTGGTTGGGACCTCAGGTCTTAGATGTTTAGGTTTGGCTGCGATGTCTGTTTGGTTTTAGGCCCAGACTATCAGCGCCCCTTCATCGATTGGATAGGTGTAGCGACAGTTGTTGCTGAGAAAGTGGCTTTAGTCTTGCTGTTGTATGTCTTTGTAAGGTCTTGTAAGAATAATTAATAAAGTGGCCGTATGCATCGCCCAGATGCAGAGGCCGGGAGTCATCCTCCTTTTCTAAAAAAAAAATGTCTGTGACCAGCAGCAGGAATTTGCCTGAGCGCCAGCTGATGGCGTTCTGGGCGCCTTTCCTGCTGCTGCATCTTGGCGGCCAGGACAACATCACCGCCTACTCCATCGAAGACAACCGGCTTTGGATGCGACACCTGCAGACTTTTGTTGTGCAGGTACTGGCAGCTGGCTATGTCCTTTACGAGTCCTCTGTCGTGGCTCACACGAGCTTGCTCCGTCGGTCTGCCATCCTCATGTTTGTGGTTGGTGTTACCAAGTACGGAGAGAGAGTATGGGCACTCAAGTGTGGTAGCAGCAGTCATCTATCGGGCAAGAATTATCAGAGTTTTGGCACGGTGGGTGTGCTACAGCGCGGGATATCTATCATGGTTCCAGGCCACAGTTACAGAGTGATGTCAGCTCACCTGCTAGTATGTTTCCCAATGCATTTGTTGAAGGGACCGTTACCTATTGTAGCATATGCAGTGGGGTTGGAGGATCGTGAGTGGAGTTCATTATGCAAGATGGCCGAGGTGCAGCTCTCCATCATGTACGAGGTCTTCTACAGCAAGGCCCCGGTGATCTACACTTGGTGCGGGCTCTGCATCCGTGTCATGTCGCCATTGGCCACTATCACCGCTTTCCTGTTGTTCCGTCGATTCAGTGAAGAAGATGATGACAACGAGTACAACAGAGTACATGTCGCTGTCACCTATGTTTTGCTGGCTGGCGCCGTCGTCCTGGAGGTCACATCATTGCTACGAGCCATGTTCTCCAGCTGGGCACAAGCGGGCATCTTCAAAATGGGTATTTCTATAGGGAATATGGAGGTTCTTTTTATGTATCTTCGGATTGTGGTTACCTTGCCCCGTAATCTCTGTTACTATGCAATGTCAAAGGCAGGAGTGCCAATAAGGTATTGGTCGGGCTCCATGGGGCAGCACAACCTTATCCACATGTGCACAAAGAGCAGGGACAGTCGGAGCAGCAAAATCGTGAGGTGGATGGGACGCGAGGACTTGTGGAACATGCTGGTTTACACTTCGTCCATTCCAGTCCCGGCAGATTTCAGCGAGTTGCTTCGGGAACAAATGTTGCAAAGTGTGGGCGTCAGCACAGAGAGCCCAGATCACATCCAGAACTCACGGGGCCAGGCGGCGCTGAAGAGGATGGGTATATCGCAAGAGGAACTGCTCAGCTGGAACGTGGACATCGAGCTGGATGAGAGCATCCTCGTGTGGCACATCGCCACTCATGTGTACCTCAGCTGGCACGATGTGAGATACTCGCCCAGGCCAGATCTTTTTAAGACGGTCGAGGTGCTCTCCAACTACATGGTTTTCCTGCTTGCCGCACGTCCGCACATGCTGCCCAACAATGCTAGTCGACAGAGGTATATTGAATTGTGCAACAAGGTGATCAATAATCTCAAGTATAACTCAGCAGAAGAGCTGGTCGCATTAATACGGCAGCGCGGGGAAGAGCTCAATAGTCCTGAGACTGCTCAGACATTGCAAGCTAAATCAACAATGGATAGCCATTCGCCTGATGAGACTACTGAAACATTGCAAGAGAATTTAACATTTGACAGAGCATCTCGACTTAGCGCGAAGCTGATAGGCATGGCGTCAGAGACACCTGCTATGGGTCCTTGCATGCTGGACCTCATCTCCGAGGTGTGGATGCAGATGCTGTGCTACACGAGCTACAGGTGCACACCAGATTCCCATGCCAGACAACTCAGCAACGGCGGAGAGATCACAACCATCGTTGCTATTCTGATTGAATACATGAAATCGAATATCTTCAACTTCAAGCACATTGGATCCACACCATCCGATGATGATCCGTAGGGTGCGACAGCCCAAGACCTTGGGAACTTTGCAACGCATGCAGACGGCCCATATACTGATCGGAACACATCTATGTGGGGTACAATTTTTTCGAGACGTTTTTTTTTTACCATACCCTGTATTACTACTAGCACAACGACTCACACACATGTGTGGGCAACACCTTTTATTGGATATGAATTTGTAGCAAGTTTAAGAAAGTGTTAATTCCTCTTTTTGCTCCTTGGTTTCAGCTTTATGACAAATTTTATTCTCTTTTGGAAAAATTCTCAACTTTTATGCCATATTGCCAAAGTTGTGCCACATTTTACCGAAAGTGCTATTCTGAGCTGGAGCACACCTGCTCTCGTTATCCAATCAATTCGTTCCCTTAAAGATTCGAGCTTCCTGCAGTATTTCAGTTTGTATATAGCATCGTATCTCTTCATTTTCACATCCCATGGCCCACATCTGCAGCGTCCCGGCTCAGATCGTAACTGATGATGAGAGCCATTGCATGACTTCCACCCCCGCTGCTGCTTGCGCACGGTTTCCCCCACCTGTTTGAGTTTACAGACAAACTGTTCAGTTCAGTGATTCAGTAACTCCCAAATGCCGAAGCACAAGGAAAAATCTCCAGCAGCAGCTACCTCGTTAGTAAGCGAAATATTCTGAATGTAAAAAAAAACATAGCATTACCATACAATCTGATCAAAATGCAGCAACTCAACACACATTAGTAACCCAAAACTGAAACAGGACAATGTGCAAAAGAACAAACCGAGATCATATTATCCAATCAAATCCCATTACAAAACGGGCATCCTGACAAAGTTCGTAATGATCTCAAAGTTTCCATCCCACAAATTCCTACATCCAATGACAAGGTGAGCAAAATGCAACAGCAATCAGCCATCAAGTCAAACCACATTCCGATGTTTGGTTTGGCACTGGTATCTGGATGCTTCAGAAGAATTTGGACAATTGTATATATAGAATCCAATAAAAAAAACCAGATTTATTTGTTCCTATTTTTTATTCTAAATTTACTCTTCTTCCTGGGTGCAGCAGAACAAGACTTCCGATCCAACCAGGGTTTTTATAAGTTTTTGGGCAAAATTCTATTCACAAGTGTTTCATGGCTAACAAACAATAGATCAGTACAGTTTCAAAATATCTCAAACTGACACAGAATTTAGAAAGCATTTTACTATGCATCATGTGCAAACAGCAAAACATCTCTTAAATAAAATTAAAGATATAACAGAATGCCAGAGCTTAGCTAATTCTAGAGTCCTGCAAATCAACTTCCCCGTCAGACTTGAATATTTCTATCATTTGCCACACCATTGTCTTGCAAAGAAACTTCCTTTTTCATTAACCTTGCCTATCCTGCTCATCTACCAAATACCAATACTTAAATAAGGCATAGAGATGTAGAATTAGCACTCTAATTACAGGGTAAATCACAATTAAGACTACATAATTAACGATCACAATTCCTGAATTTAACCGCTCTGGCTCCTAACAATACCAACTTAAGTCAACAAAACCAGAATCCCGAAGAAGAATTGATTCATGCCTTTCATGCTTAACAAATGATGTCATGCTGGACTACTGATAACTGAACGGCACCGTACAATCAAGAAAGTACCATCCCTCCTTACCCAACCACGATTTTTCAAAAGTACGAGTATTATCACTATCAATTGGTATTCATACTGCAACTTCATGAAGTGAATAAAGAATGTGCAACAGTAACATACATTCTGTGAAAAGAAAATCACTTTTCAATTCTTAGATAATCTGTCCATGATATAAGAGCAGTGAACACAGTGTGGACTATCAAATAATGAGATATGATGGTAAAGTAATAAAAACGCTGATATTGTCCACATAATTTCAGAAGAATGAACAATAAATATGCATGGACAGAACTATGATGATATTATTGTTCTCAAAGACATACCTACCCATAAAACTCGCAGGTTAGGTATGACAATGTATAAAGCCATGCAGTACAAGAAATAGTTTTCCATCAGTGTACCCATTGCAGGCATAATCACATTCTCCCAAGGATTCTCTGTGAAACCACTTATTGCTTTCTCAAGGGCGCTCGTGCGACCAGGACAAGGCGTCCTGCCGGGAGCGGCAGCTCCGATCCTCACCATGTAGACAAGATTATTATTCTCAATACCTATAGGTTGCCAAACATATGGAATCAAAAGCACCCAGTTTTTATCCAGTGCAGCAGATTTTTAGCACTGTTCCTCTGATCTAATCATTTTCCCATGAAAGGGATAAACATACACCCCAGGCCGACAAATACCCTCTTGGGACTAATTTTTATTTTTCTATTATGCTCTATCTTTACACTAAAATTCAGGACTGACTTCACTGTGTTATATTCATCAGAACAGAGAGCATAAACCAAACTAAATTGCTTCAAATATGGTGCTTTCAGATCATAAAGTCTCTACTCTGCATTTGAGATTAAACTTTTGCTCTTAGCGCTTGGATGTCATTCAAAATCATGCCCACAGATCTCACTGCTATGCAGATTTTTACAATGGTTAAAACATACTATGATGTACAGCTTAGTATGGTTTTCCCCAGCTGATTTCTGTTACACAATAGATGATGTATTTATCAACCATTCCAGGATTAGATCGACTATTCCAGTATAGATTCATTTATTTTGCTTTGTATGTAGTCTATAGTGCAATCTCTTAAAAGACTTCCATTTAGGAACGGAGGGAGTACAATTTTTGCAGTAAAAAGTGTAGTCACGGAAGGTTTTGGCACAAAAACGATCACCTTGTAGCGCGGCCGTTGGATCCTCTGCGGCGGTCGATCTGAACGGCGGAGGACGCGAGCCCCGCAACCCCATTGGCAATGGCGCTGTCGGCGCAGGCCGCCGTCGCCCCGCGTCTCCTCCTCCCTCCCTCGCGCCGGCTCACGTCGGCTCCGAGTCCGGCGCCTCCTCGCCTCCCTCTCCTCCGCTCTGGCCCCGGCCCCTGCTCCCCCCGGTCGACGCGGCGGGCGAGCGTGCGGGTCCGCGCGGGCGCCGGCGGCGGAGGCGGGCGGAGGAGGGAGTCCCCGCACGAGGTGCTCGGCGTGTCACCGTCGGCGTCGCCCGCCGAGATCAAGCGCGCGTACCGGCGCCTCGCGCTCAAGTACCACCCGGACGTCAGCAAGGAGGTGCGGTGCTCCCCTCCTCTTCCCATCCAAGCAACATGATTCAGCAGCAGAACAAGCTTCAGTACTGCTACCCCAATGGAGATTTTGCTGACCAACCTCCTGGCTCAATGCAGGCGGATGCTCAGGCGAAGTTCCTGAGGATCAAGCACGCCTACAACACGCTGATGAACTCGGAGGGCCGGTCCAAGCACGCCGAGGCAGAAGAGGAGTTCGATTGGCTCGGTACTGACATCTCATCTCATCTCTGCTCTTCTCTTCTCTTCTGCTCCAGCAAACTACATTTCATTCTAGCCAATTTTATGGGCATCTCATTGCAGTTTTCTGCCAAGAAACTGCTCGTAGATTCAAGGTTCCATTGCAGATTTCCTTCGTCGAATCTGCCGGTAGATAAGATTCTTATTCAGGTAGTATAAATAAGCGCGATTGATCGAAAAATTGTTCATTTGCTGACACGGCTCCCGTTCTCCTTTCTGCAGCGGCTATCATTGAAAGCATGGAAGCATTTCAGTTTCAGGACTCGGATGATGAGCTGGATTTCGACTGGAGACCTGAAGGCCTGTGGGAACATGTGTTTGCTTATTCTCTAATTTTATCCATGCTTATCTACGTTCTCATATAATGCACTTAGTGATGTTTGTTATATATACTTGGATGTTCTCACACTTCTAAGGATGTGTGCATTTGCGTCTCGAAAGCAAATCTTAAAAAATGCACACAAATTGGGGGAGCTCGATTTGTATGGCAATCATCTCGTTTTGATACATTGTTTTCGTAATTATCTCGTGCTATACTCGATGGTTTTGTGGTCGATCATCAAAAGGCGGAGATTGAAAGTGGGCCTCCATTACCCTAGTTGGAAGTGAAATCCACCTACGGTCACTGGATTCGTCCCCAAAATTGACATCGGTCCCCAAAATACGATGAAGATGAGAATGTGGGTACGACCGCCATTGTAGTGCACTCCATACCCTCCTCCTCCTTCACTGGCCTTTTTGACTCCCCCAATGAGAACATGCAAATCACTCATCGATGCTCATGGCTAAAGAGGTAATACCAAAGTTTGAATCCCTAAACCGCCTCTTCTCATCCAAAACAGTCCTAGTGAGAAATTGGAGGATGAGTGTGATGATGGTGTGGACGATGCTGAGGATGCCTCATTGACCTTTAGAAAAAACTCTTTGTGGAGAGGCTCTTGCTCATTTTCGCAATCTCTTGAACACTTGAGACCATATCAACTTCTACGTGAGCAGATCTTAGACGATCAGGAATCACTTGAGACCATATCAACTTCTATGTACTTGAGTTTGTATTCACCCGTAGATCACCGGCTTTGTGATCCTTTTGCTTAATGTGAGCATCTCTCGCACTAAAGTTGGCAATGTCCGAGCCGCATACCATTGAGTTGGAATTCTTTTTTACGTTTTTTGTGAGCAAGGACAAAATTCTCCTGGTTATTGTCAAATCGAGATACCAATCACAAACTGACTTCCTTAGTTTTCCTCTTCTTCTGAAATATTAACTGAATCTAACTCTTTTGCTCAAAGTGAGCGAGAAGAAGTTTCATGTACAAGATTTTCACCGTTTTTTTTTCTCAAATCGAGATAGCAATCATAATCCAACTCCCAGAGAGATGTTTTTCTTTCTTGAGGTTGGAAATAATCTGGAGATATGATGATAAATCACCAAGGATTATTAGAAGTGTTATCTTGCCTGGTTAAGATGTTGATGATGATACCTCACATGAGAGTCCTGCATATTCAAAATAGGATCTTGTGTGCTCAAATAAGTTGAGTACTTGTCCAATTATGAGTTTTTGGGGAAGGAGGGCAGCTAGATTCCATGCTCGCTGTCCACACGGAGAGGCGATCCTGGCAAGGCTAGGGTTCCTGGCGCACTGCCGATCTAGATCGTTGCTGCTCCACTCCATCCCCATCCGCCGCCCCTCGTTGAACTCGTCCATCGGACCTCACTCAACCATCCACCTATCCCATCCACCAAAGGCCTTCCGTGTACTAGGGAGCACGGTCGTACACCACTTGGTTCGTCCCTAGGGTTTTGTAGGTTTTGGAGCTGGGGGTGTGTACAGATGGAAGACGTCGAAGGTCTGATGAAAGGGCTGAAGCTGTCGGTAGCAGAGAAGAGGGGTTTGAAGATTGGTGAGGCTGAAAAAGGGCAGTCCTATGATTGGGCGTCGGATGAACCTCAGGCGGTGGGGAAGTTGTTTTCTGAGAAACCAACACATCCGAGTGTGGTCGGACAAACTCTGGGAAGAATCTGGTGCCCCGTCAAGGGGGTTGACTGTAAGGAGATAGAAGCCAACGTTTTCTTGTTTACGTTCCGCCAGCCGGCAGGATGGAGGCATGCACTGGAAGAAGGGCCGTGGTGGTTTGATAAGGAGCTTCTGGTCATGGAGGAGTTTGACCCGGAGAAAACGGTGGAGGAATATGAATTCAAGTTGATTCCGATGTGGTTTTGTATGGATGTTCTCACACTTCTAAGGATGTGTGCATTTGCATTTCAAAAGCAAATCTTAAAAATGCACACAAATTGAGGGAGCTTGATTTGTATGGCAATCATCTCGTTTTGATACATTGTTTTTGTAATTATCTCGTGCTATACTCAATGGTTTTTTGATTGATCATCGAAAGGCGGATATTGAAAGTGGACCTCCATTACCCTAGTTGGAAGTGACATTCACCTACAGTCACTGGACTCGTCCCCAAAACTGAGACCGGTCACCGGACTTATGAATACCGGGTTATGGTCGTGAATGTTGCATCAGTGAACACCGCGTATGGTTTGACCACTTAACCAACAACGTAACAAAAGTGTGTGTGTGGGAGGGGGGGACTCCAATGCGACGACCCAAATGAACATGCGTTTTGTCTGTCGGCCATGAGAGCATGCAACTCCCGGACTCCGGAGGAATGCCTTGTGTGCCATCAAACGTCACAACATAAGTGGTAATCATAAATGTGCTCTACAGGTATCTCCGAAGGTGTCTGTTGAGTTGGCATGGATCGAGACTGGGATTTGTCACTCCGTGTGACAGAGGGTATCTCTGGGCCCTCTCGGTAATACAACATCACAAGAAGATTGCAAGCAAAATGACTAAGGAGTTAGTTACGGGATGATGCATTACAGAACGAGTAAAGAGACTTGCTCGTAACAGGATTGAACTAGGTATGGAGATACCGACGATCGAATCTCGGGCAAGTAACATACTGACAGACAAAGGGAACTATGTATGTTGTCATAAAGGTTCGGCCGATAAAGATCTTCGTAGAATATGTAGGAACCAATATGGGCATCCAGGTCCCGCTATTGGTTATTGGCCGGAGAAGCGTCTCGGTCATGTCTACATCATTCTCGAACCGTAGGGTCAGCAGGCGTAACGTTTGTTGACAATGTAGTTTTATATGAGTTATGTATGTTGCTGACTGAATGTTATTCGGAGTTTCGGATAAGATCACAGACATCACGAGGAGCTCCAGAATAGTCCTGAGGTAAAGATTAATATATGTGATAATAGTGTTTAGTCCCCGAAAGGGTTCTGGAGTTCACCGGAAGGGGTTTAGGATGTTTTCCGAAATGTTTGGGTACGAAAACACTTTATTTGGGCCAAGGGGTAAAGCCCATGAGGCTTTTGGAAGGTGCAAAAGGAAGTTTTGCGGAGGCCAGGGGCCAGACGCCAGGAACTGGCATCTGGTCCTGGAGTCCGAGTAGGACTCTTGTCTTGCGGGTAAAACCAACTTTGAGGAGGCTCTTTCTCCAAGTTTCGACGCCAGGGCTCAACATATAAATAGAGGGGCATGGCTAGCACCCGGAACAGATCAAGAATCACCAAGCCGTGTGTCGGCAACCCCGTCCCCTCTAGTTTATCCTCCGTCATAGTTTTCGTTGTGATTGGAAAAGCCCTACGGAGATTGTTCTTCACCACCACTGTCACCATGCCATTGTGCTACCGGAACTCATCTACTACTTCGCCCCTCTTGCTGGATCAAGAAGGCGAGGACGTCATCGAGCTGAACGTGTGTTGAACGCGGAGGTGCCGTACGTTCGGTGCTTGATTGGGATAGATCGTGAAGGTGTACGACTACATCTACTGTGTTGACAAAACGCTTCTGCTTAGTGATCTTCAAGGGTATGAAGATGCTCTCCACCTCTCGTAGCTATGCATCTCCATGCATAGATCTTGCATGTGCGTAATTTGTTTTTGTTTTCCATGTAAAGTTCCCCAACAGTGGCATCATGAGCCAGGTCTATGCGTAGATGATATGCACGAGTAGAACACAAAGGATTTGTGGGTGGTGATGTTCATACTGCTTACCACCAACGTCTTATTTTGATTCGACGGTATTGTGGGATGAAGCGGCCTAGACCAACCTTACATGTCCATGTACATGAGACTGGTTGAACCAACTGATGCAACTTGTTTTTGCATAAGGTGGTTGGCGGGTGTCTATTTCTCCTACTTTAGTTGAGTCGAATTTGACTACGACCAGTCCTTGAAGAAGGTTAAAACAACAAACTTGATAAATCACTATTGTAGTTTTGAGTAGGTAAGAACGGTTCTTGCTAGAAGCCCGTAGCAGCCACGTAAAGCTTGCAACAACAAAGTAGAGGACGTCTAACTTGTTTTCGTAGGGCATGTTGTGATCTGATATGGTCAAGACATGATGTGATATACATTGTTGTATGAGATGATCATGTTTTGTAATATCGACAACCGACAGGAGCCTTAGGGTTGTCTCTTAATTATTGTATGAAATGGATGCACCATGTAATTGCTTTACTTTATCACTATGTGTTAGCAATAGTTGTAGAAGCAATAGTTGGCGAGACAACCCCGACACAACGATGGAGATCAAGGTGTCGCGCGATGAAGGTGGAGATCATGATGTTGCTTTGTAGATGGAGAGCAAAAGCACAAGATGATGATGGCCATATCATGTCACATATTTTGATTGCATGTGATATTTATCCTTTATGCATCTTATTTTTCTTAGAACGACGGTAGCATTATAAGATGATCCCTTCACTTAATTTCAAGATAAAAGTGTTCTCCCCGAGTATGCACCGTTGCTAAAGTTCGTCGTTTCGAAGCACCTCCAATGATCGGGTGTGATAGATTCTACATTCACATATAACGGGTGTAAGCCAGTTTTGCACAAGCAGAATACTTGGTTTAAACTTGACGAGCCTAGCATGTACAGACATGGTCTCGGAACACTGGGAACTGAAAGGTCAAACATGAGTCATATAGTAGATATGATCAACATAGATATGTTCACCATTGATGACTACCCCATCTCACGTGATGATCGATCATGGGTTAGTTGATTTGGATCATGTATCACTTAGATAACTTGAGGGATGTTAATTTAAGTGAGAGTTCATTAGTAATTTGACTAATTAAACTTAATTTATCATGAACTTAGTCCTAATAGTTTTTTGCAAATCTATGTTGTAGATAAATGGCCCGTGCTACTGTTTCGTTGAATTTTAATGTGTTCCTAGAGAAAGCTAAGTTGAAAGATGATGGTAGCAATTACACGGACTGGGTCCGTAACTTGAGGATTATCCTCATTGCTGCACAGAAGAATTATGTCCTTGATGCACTGCTAGGTGACATACCTGCTAAAGGAGCTGCTGCAGATGTTGTGAACGTCTGGCAAGCTCGATCTGATGACTACTCAATAATTCAGTGTGCCATGCTTTACGGCTTAGAACCGGGGCTCCAAAAGCGTTTTGAGCACCACGGCTCATATGAGATGTTCCAAGAGCTGAAATTGATATTTCAAGCTAATGCCCGGGTTGAGAGATATGAAGTATCCAACAAGTTCTTTATCTGTAAGATGGAGGAGAACAGTTCTGTTAGTGAACACATAATCAAAATGTCTGGGTATCATAACCACTTGACTCAGCTAGGAATCGAGCTCCCAGATGAGTGTGTTATTTATAGAGTTCTTCAGTCACTCCCACCAAGCTATAAAGGCTTCATGATGAACTATAATATGCAAGGGATGACGAAAATTATTCCCGAGCTCTTCGAGATGTTGAAATCGTCGGAGGTAGAAATCAATAAAGAGCATCAAGTGTTGATGGTTAACAAGACGATCAGTTTCAAGAAAAATGGCAAGGGAAAGAAAGGGAACTTCAAGAAGAATGACAAGCAAGTTACTGCTCCTGTGAAGAGCCCAAAGCTGGACCCGAGCCTGAAACTGAGTGCTTTTACTGCAAGGGAATTGGTCACTAGAAGCGGAACTGCCCCAAATATTTGGCGGATAAGAAGGATCGCAAAGTGAACAAAGGTATATTTGATATACATGTTATTGATGTGTTTCTTGCTAATGCTCATAGTAGCACCTAGCTATTTGATACTGGTTCGGTTGCACATATTTGTAACCTGCCGTGGAATTGTCACGGCAGATGTCCTAGTGTGAGGACTTAGTCTTGGAGCCATCGCAACTAGGTTAGCTTAAAGGGGTTAAACGGGACAAATGACACATGAGTTTATACTGGTTCGGCCCCTTGCGGTGAAGGTAAAGGCCTAATCCAGTTTGAGGTGGTATTGCTTTATGTCTTGATTACCAGGGAGCGATTTCGCTTGACCTAACTTTCAACCTCTTATTTCTTGCCCTGAACCGCCGCCGGGTCGTCCCTTTATATACACAGGTTGACGCCCAGCGGCTCACGGAGTCCCGGCCGGCTCATAGACAATGTGTCCGGCTAGGTGATTAAATATACTTGCCTTACAATATAAGTCATACACATATGGCGGTTTACCCCTATGGGCCTTAAGCCGCCTTTGGGCTTTGGGCCCTTGCCTATGAACCGCCACCTTCAACATCATCATGGGCTTTGTATTGATGAACCGCCATAGGTATAACCCGGCCCCTCCTGGACGGGTCATACCCAATAGTCATATCCCCAACATTAGGGCCCAGATTGATTTGAACTCGTTCATGTCAATCTTCAACACTTAGAAAAAAATCCTTCCTTCTTTATTCTTGCGAGATCTCATAACCCGCCATGACGTCAACTCCTGCGATTATGGTAACCCGCCATGACGTCATCTGCCATTAATTTTGCACAATACCCAATATATCTTAACAGATCCTTATCTTTAATAACCATCCCAAAAATTGAGGCGTCTGAGCGGTTGGATAATCATTCTTTGGCCTCCTCGTTTTTCGCGCCCACTTGTTACCCTTCTCCTCATAAATAGGGTCAAGCAGCCCTCCTTTCATTTTCCCCTCTTTTCCTTCTCGTCTTCCACCTCTCTCCGCGATGCATCTGTATCGTCTTCCTCAACCTCAGTCGTTGCATCGACCTGAACGGGACCAGAGAAACTGCGGCGCCTCTTCATTGCTCATCGGATCCAGTAAGCATCTTATCTTCTCCACCATAGATCTCCATTAGGGTTTCTGCAGTTCTTCGAAGTTCTTCATCGTTCTTCACTGCACCTCTAGTTAGTCCTCACTTAGATCCAAAGATGTCCCCTAAGACATGCAAAATCTGTTTCTACTCCTTTCCTTATCCCCAAACATGCTTCACAGATGCAGAAATCGTACCACCATACTAGTTCTTGCGCTGCTGCGATACCAAGCTTTTTTTATTTTCTTTTTCGAACAGCGTCAGATCCAAAATAAACTGCACCAATCTGTAAACCTATTTATCCAACACTTAGCAGAAATTTTCTTCTTGATAGATCTTTAACTATCAATACTGTCATGGCGGCTGACATCACCAGGTATAGCTAGTCATATGTCATTAGTCCCCTTTTAAGCCGTGAATATATACTGCTGACTTTTATATTCAGCTTAGCAAATCAACTTAAACCGGTCATATTTTTCTTTTAGGCTTTCCTCTTATGATGCTGAAGACAGTCACCTCATGCAATTGGGTTCCTTCCATTGTCACCAAACATACGCTCGAAGATTTTGTCAAAATCGACTATTTGCCCGCAAAAGATGTCCTATCTTGGTGTGCTCCCAAGCAAAGTGAGAAAAAACCTCAGCCGCGGGATGGTGAGGTCATTGTTTTTAGAGACGATATGAACCGGGGCTTCTCACCGCCTGGATCCAAATTTTTCTGAGATGTTCTGCATTTCTTTCAACTGCATCCTCAAGATATCGGACCCAACTCCGTGTCAAACATCTGTAATTTTCAAGTATTCTGTGAAGTATACCTTCAAGAGGAGCCCAGTGTTGAACTCTTCAGGGAATATTTTTATCTAAACCGGCAGAACGAATGTACCAATGGCCCCAACTTAGAACTTGGCGGGATCTCAATTCAACGGAGAAGAGATGCTATCTTCCCCTATGCCCACTTGCCAAGCCATCCTAAAGATTGGAACCAGACATGGTTTTATTGTAAAGACACCTCTTCGGCTGACGAGAATCCATTGCTGGGTTATCTTGTCCAGCAACTTGATCCAAAACATCATCTTCCTAAGAAGCTTACCGCTGCTGAGCGTGCCAAACTCGCACCCACTATCGCAAAGGTCAAAGCTCTACTGGGGAACGGGTTAACTGGAGTTGACTTGGTTCAGTGTTGGGTTTCCTGGCGAATCATACCCTTGAGCCGCTGATCCGTCTTAATGTGCACTTATACGTGTGATGCAAAGGATCCACTGCGCCACAGCCCCAATTCTTTAACTGATGAAGCAGTCAATGAAATGACAAAGACCCTTCTGAACGAGAGCCTGGAAGATTGCAGCAAAGTGGGATTGAACCCTTTCTGCAAATCTAACCCGACACCAGATGTAAGTCTCTAAATTACTTATTTTTCCTTATCATTCAAATGTTCTATTAACTCAACCAAGAAAGCCAGGGCCAAAACAAAAGCCGTCAAGATAACCGCCAAGAAGAACAAGAAGACATTAAGCACATCCGAGCTGTTGGAACTGGACAACAGCTCTGAGTCGGAGGTAGCCCTTGATTCCCTTGGCTCCTTTTTCAACTATCTTATTGACATTGATTATCATCAGGATGACACGGGGGCCAATCAAGCGGTCGAGGAAGAGGTAACTATCATTTCCTCCGACTCAGAGCCTTTGCCAAGACAGGAAATTCGATGGGTAACCTGAAAAGTAAGCTTTTCACACCCCTTAGCTCATCTGGATCCTCACTTTCTTTTGAAGCAGCAGCAGCATGAGAGCCGGCGACAAAATCGGACCAGCGGAGGTGAAGAATTATCTTCCGGCTTACCAATACTCCAGCTCCAAGGAAACGTCGAAACGAGGTCATCCCAAATTTAAACTCCTTTTATCCTCTGGAGGGTCTCATTCACCAGCCACTTAATTCTTACGATTCAAACTATCAGGAGACTTCTCGCTCCTCTTCCGACGACTCATCACAGACCCAGCTGCCAGCTTTTAAAACTGCCCCCGGGTAACAACAATTAGTTATTATTTTCTTCCTCCTTGGGCTCTTTATCTTTGTACTGACCTCTCATAACTCATGTAGTGGAAAAGCAAAAACTAGCAAGAAGGCAAAGCTGAACAAGCCGGCTGAAGACCCCAAAGTCCCTGAACTGGAGCAACAAATTCCAGCGTCTGACACCTCCGTGCCACAAGCAGAAGAAGCAGTTCATGATGTTCCACCAAAAATTCCTGACCCTTCCGTTGACCAGACAAACAACAATCCTTTGAATACTGAATCATCAAGCTCAATTAAACCGGCTGGAACTCATGCTGATGATGTGATGATCACTAGCACCAGCTTTAGGGAGCCGGAAAAACCTACTGTCTTGGCCAAACACTCCACCAAAGAAGAATATATTGAGAAGCGAAAAGTGAGATTTGATGTTGCCAACTACTCTCAGTTGAGTATTAGTGAAGTATTCTCTGGTTATCTCAACCAAGTGCATACTAGCCGCGACCTTGAACTTGACATGGTGAAGCAGATGCATCAAAAATATGAGGTATGAACTCCTGCTTTAGTGAGTTATGCATATCCTGTCAGCCCCCAAGTCTACTATGTGTGATAGGATTGAATATGCTGTAGACTTAAAATAACCATGAGTATAAATAGCACCCTTGATAGAATCCTTCAAAATCTGATTTGCACCATCCAAGTTAACCAGATCTTTAACAATTGTATCTGTAGCCCCCAAGGGCCGGTTTAATCAGCATTAATGAATCGGTACTTCTTCACCATTGTTTATAGATGAAAGCTTACTTGTGTAGCCCCCATGAGCTGGTTGTGGTTGTTTACAACACAACCGGGTCATCATAAAACAATAGTGAAACATGAGCAATATGCATTAGCCCCCAAGTGCTAGGTGCTCTTGCTTACAAAGTGCTTGGGACCTTGTTTATATGTACCTTTATGTGATTTTTTCTGTACTCATTAGCCCCCAAGTGCCGAGATTTGTTGCTTGCAAAAGGCTTGGGACTTCATTTTTGTAACCCAAATATGAACATGATTTTAAAACGGTGTATATACAGGACACCACCGCTCAACTTCAGTCGCAATTGACTAACGTGAAAGCCCGGTTGGAGCACCAAGAATCTAGACCCAGAAGGCCGATTCAAAGTTCAAATTTAGTCTGGATGAGATGGAAAAACTGAAGGCTAGTTTTGATGATGAAAGAACCGCCTAGGCTGAAGAGAAAACTGCTCTGACATAGAGGGCTGAAAAAGCGGAAGCTACTCTCCAAGAGGTGACCACTAAACTTACCGGTTTAAAACGTCGTATATCCCAGATGGTTTCTGCTATCTTTGGTGAGTCACCTTGCTAGTATCAAAGTTGAATCTCTTTGTTGATGGTATAAACCACCTCTAACCAATCCATAATTATTACTCAGGTCCCAGGAGCAACAATCTTAATCAAGAGATGCTTGTGAAGCTCAAGGCTGTTTATACACTTGTTGAACAACTATATACTGGGACTCAGCACGCACTGGCCACAATTTCTCCGACTAATCAAGCACCTACTCTCTTGAGTGATGTCTTGAAAAAGCTTTCTGTTCTGCCTGCTAGGATTGACGAGATGAAGCGGTCATCTGCAAGAGTCGTGCTGTTACAACTTTAAGCCGGGCAAAGGCATGGCTACCAGAGCTAGACCCGGCCGATATAGCTACTGGGTATCCAAGCTTAAAAGAAGATGGCACTCCCTTTGAGAAGAAAGACTTTGCTGCCTGTGTGAAGGAGATACATCCCCTAGCCAGCCTGATTGCAAATGAAACGGATCTTTCAAGATACCAACCGGCTTATGACATGGAGAATCAGAAAATGCCCACAATGCTTATAAAGTGATGGATCTAGTTCCCCCAATCCGTAAGCATACTTTCGCTCCTGAAGTTGAACCATCCAAACTTGTAGATGATGAAGCTGAATTCCAAGCCTTGTGTGGCATCGATTGGTCATCACCATATTTCCAGATGGCGGAGGAGGACGAAGAACCGGAGAAGGATGATCCAGAAGCTTCAAGTCGTCAAGGCCAAGAAGAACAATCCACCGGGCGGTTCAAAATATGTGACCCTTTGAAAACACTTGATCTCTTTGGCTTATGGAGTCATGTAATAGGCTAGTAAAACTTTGATCTGCCGTGCCATCGCGCACGTTTTATTCTGTGCAAAATTGTTGATCCGCTAGTTGGAAAACCATCACTTTATATTTATGATAACGTCAAGCGGATTATCATTATCCTGCGCACAAACAGATCACAAGTGCCCTGGCGGTTTACCACAGGGTGGGTCATAATATCCATATAAAACTGCTGGTGATTAAAACAGTTTATAAGCAGGGCCGGTTTAATCATAATTAGATATAATCAAAAATATCATACATGTGATATGTGATTAAACTGCCAGCTTACCATATTAATGCAGTAAGGGTGATAAGCCAAAACTTAGAAGACAATACTTCCAAGTATTTAATATCATCATATACTGGCAACTTATCGTCCACAGCCAGGCTGGGTTATCAGAAACGATGGATACAGTCAAATATGAGCTGTAAGAATTGAGGCTACATGGCCTGAATCATTTTAAACCATATGTCAATATGGTACCAAGATGAACTCCAAAAAAAAAGTTCAAAAAACAAATCAAAAGCGATAAAACGAGGCTTTCATAGGCCACCAAGCCTAAAGCTCCGAGGCTTTCATGGGCCGCCAAGCCACTGAGTTAACCTTTTACATTTTGTGAAACCGGCCTCACATGACCGTTGTTTTAACATTGACAAGTTCAGGGTCTACGTAAGACTGACTGTCAGGAGTTCGGCTTGTCATTCCGGGATTACTCGGGCGGAGTGGCAACTTCTACAGAGCAGGAGAACCTGGAAGCTTTTGGTGAATACACTTGGTGTTCCAAACCAGCTTACAAGGGTAGTAACACTATGTTCTCTTTGGTGAATACACCTATGTTTGAACAGGAAGCCCCAAGTGCTTTGTGGCATTGAGCCGATCAAGAGCAGGAAGCCTCCAAGTGACCATTAAAAGTGTGGCATTGAGCCGATCAAGAGGGATATTCGCAGCTATGCTCAATGAGCAGGAAGCCCCCAAGTGACCATTGAAAGTGTGATATTGAGCCAATCAAGAGGGATATTCATAGCTATGCTCAATGAGCAGGAAGCCCCCAAGTGACCTTTTTGTAATGAAAAAACTCATTATTCTTGGAAATGAAACGACAGATGCCCTGCTTTATCAGGGATGCCGGCTTTATTATAATCCTCATAATATATACATTGTCAAAATATGTACACTGTAAGAGCCGGTGGCTCAAGTGTAGTAAGGCCGAAGATGAGCAATATTCTACGGTCGGCGGGTCTCCTCCTTCGACTTACGTGAGTCCTTGTGGTCTCGAATATCAATAAGGTAGTATGACCCATTGTTCAAATTCTTGCTGACCACAAAGGGTCCTTCCCAAGGTGGGGATAGCTTGTGCATATTAGTTTGATCTAGGATAGGCCGGAGCACCAAGTCACCTTCTTGAAAGGTTCTGGTCTTAACCCGACGGCTCGGCCCATGATTGTTGTGGAATAAATCAGAATTTTTGAACTCCTTCATAATGTGGCAGTCCTTCCAAAGGTGACTGGACGGTCTTTCCCGCGTGCCATGCTTTGGGCAGGGCCGATTCAGCATTCACTCAAGATTGAAACCTGACCCGCCTGCCTGAGGAGGTGGCTTTCCCTTACGATGCTGGCCATTATTTTGCATATTGGTATTGGCCACAAAATCTAAATTACTGTCGGCCTTGCGCTTACCATTACCCTCCTGACTCGCCGGGTTATGCTGCTGACCCTTGGTGTTGCCACTCTTCTTTCCCTTTCCCGGCTTTTCATCATCGGACTCGGGGTCCTTGGTACTATCAGAGTCGGCATATTTAATTAGAGCCGCCATCAGCTCCCCCATATCATTGCAGTGGCACTTGAGCCGCCCTAGCTTCTGTCTAAGAGGCAAACAAACGACAATTCTTCTCTAACATTAGGACTGCTGAGCTGGCATTGATGTTATTCGATGAAAGCAGGATAGCCTTGACCCGACGCACCCAATGAGTCATTGACTCGCTCTCTTCTTGGGCACAAGCATCCAAATCCACAATCGACATGGGTTGTTTGCACGTGTCTTTAAAATTATGGATAAACTGGGCTTTTAGCTCGGCCCACGACCCAATGGAATTGGTAGGCAACCCTTTTAACCAAGTACGGGTCGTCCCATCCAGCATCATGGTGAAGTACTTGGCACACGTAGCATCACTGACCTCCAACAGTTCCATGGCCATCTCATAACTCTCAATCCACGCCTCAGGGGGTAAGTCGCCTGTATAGTTAGGCACCTTACGAGGTCCTTTGAAATCCTTGGGCAGACGCTCATTACGCAGAGCCGACACTAAACATGGTACACCGTGGTTCTAGAGGTCACGCCTGCCTCCACCGATGTCGTCGGGTAAGCCAGAAGATGTTGATGAGCCGCCTGTGAGCCGCCAGCTCAGCTTCTCGACGTGCCCTACCCTGATCCACCAAATCCTGAGCACCATCACGTGCCGGGTCATGCCCACGCGGCTGGTTACGGTGCCTATCATTGCTTGAAATGGTCGATGAGTCCATGTGTCTGCTATAACTCCAGCTTGGGCGAGGGGTCGAGTGAATCCTCTCTCGATTGTAAGAATATGCCTCCTGCTGTACCAATGCTGTTTGAAGAAGCTCTCTAGCCCTCCGCGTTTCAACCGCAACTGGAGAATCGCCTTCAACTGGGAGAGCCGCCAATCGTGTCGCCGCAGCGATCATATTATCCAAAGGGTTGGAATAATGACCCGGTGGTGTCGGCACATACTGAGGTGGAGTATTATTCAGACGAGGTGGCTCCATCGTGTGCGGTTGAGCCGGCGCTCCAGCCCCAGGCGCTTCAATCTGGTTATCTCTGGTTGGTTACTGGTCCCCGCTTCAGGCGTGCAAAAGAGGTTCCTCACCTCGTAAACCGGCGGCAGACGACTCCGATGCCTTCTTCTCATGATTTCGTTTGAAGCGTTCTGATCCAACGAGAGCCGGAAGGAACTAGCCTGGATCCGTTGCGCCTGAGCATCCAAAACAGCTCGCTCTACAGTCATCCTAGCATTCTCCGCCACCAGGTCTTCCTTGGCTTGCGCTATCTCATCATGCAACTTTGTGACTTTCGCCTTATGCTGATCTTGATTTGCCAGGTTAACCTCCGTTGTTAACAATGCTGCCAGATTATCTAGTACATCAGTTAAAACCTGAGCCGGCGGGCACACATGGCCTCCTGCCCCAGCTGCCATTGCTGTTGCTGACCCAGAGACCATTGCTGCCGCAGTCAAAGAATTCTGCGGGGGTTGTGTACCAGCCATGTGTTGGTGGGAAACGACACCTATGGGATCACAAGGATCCCTTCTGTGGTTGCGGGGCGCGGGATCGTGAGAAGAGTAGGATTAGTAATCAGCACAAGGATCGTTTACCCAGGTTCGGGCCACGAGGAACGCGTAAAACCCTAGTCTTGCTTTGGTGGATGTATTGAGTGTTCTTGAGCTCTTGAACTAGCTATGGTGGCTGTGTGGTTCAAAAGAGCCGAATTCCTCTCCAGTATGCCATGGGCCTCCTTTTATAGTCAAAAGGAGCTACCACAGTGGCACATAGGAGGTGGAAAGGCCTACAAGCCACGAGCTCATCGCTCGTATTACAGGACAAGGTGCATTTAATGCGTAGCTTAGGTGTCCTCTTGCTTTATCGGGGACGGGAGCGAGGCCCGTCCCGTTCGTCGCCGCTCCTCCTTGCCCCGACACGCGCCCTGGCCATCGATGTATGCGGCGCCCTGTAGGCAGGCAAGCAGCTGAGGTGGCGCGGTGGTGGAGCCTTCATGAAGATCTGCATGCCGCCACGCAGGCATGTGCTGAGTTGGCCTGGAAGCTGCACGTTGCCACACAGGTGCCTACCCAACTGGTTGGGTTGGCAGCTGCATGTGAACGGCGGTGGAGACTTGGTTGGCGTGGGCCTGGCTGTGGCCCCGCAGGTGTCCCGGGCAAGGGTCTTGCCGGGGTTTTCCATCTTCTGGTTCTGGCTTCCCTGGCAAGGTGGAATACTCCATGCCAGGAAGGTGGCCTGAGTCTTGCTTGTCGATGTAGTGCTTGTCAGTACAGATGGATCCTCCTTAGTGTAACTACATACAGCCGTGGCCCATGCCCGACAGTTAGTGTAGCCCTGGTTTTCACTACACCGACACCATGAAGATTGCGACCCTATTTCGTGGCACATAGGGGTCCGGAATACTGTCGCCATCGGAACAGCCCCCAAGCCTACCGTCTTGCAGTTGATACAATGAAGTAGTTTCGCCCGTGGACGACTCACCATCAGAATAGATGGCCGTCTCACCGACAGACATGGATCCTTCCTCAAATTCTGCCCCATGGATGAATCCCACGAAGGCACATTTCACGGTGGGATGAACTCGGGCTGGTCGTGCACACTGAGCCGTCTCGATGATGTCGGTGCAGATGTCCGGCTTAGGGCTCGGTTCGCCGATCTTGCGATGAAGACGTGGAATCCGCCGAAGGGGACCCAGTACCCGTACTCAATTGAGTCGGCCTCGGGGCCCCAGCCTGCATCGTCAATGTAGAGCTTGCCGCGACGACTCTTGGTCATCCGGCCCACGGCGTATCCCTTGATCCCTTCGAAGCTGCCCTTCAAGAACTCAAAACCACCGTGCACTGGCCCCACGATGGGCGCCAACTGTCGTGGAATTGTCACGGCAGATGTCCTAGTGTGAGGACTTAGTCGTGGAGCCATCGCAAGTAGGTTAGATTAAAGGGGTTAAACGGGACTAAGGACACAGGAGTTTATACTGGTTCGGCCCCTTGCGGTGAAGGTGATGGCCTAATACAGTTTGAGGTGGTACTGCTTTATGTCTTGATTACCAGGGAGCGATTTCGCTTGACCTAGCTTTCAACCTCTTGTTTCTTTCCCTGAACAGCCACCGGGTTGTCCCTTTATATACACAGGTTGACGCCTAGCAGCTCACGGAGTCCCGGCCGGCTCATAGACAATGTGTCCGACTCGGTGACTAAATATACTTGCCTTACAATATAAGTCATACACATATGGCGGTTTACCCCTATGGGCCTTAAGTCGTCTTTGGGCTTTGGGCCCATGCCTATGAACCGCCATATTCAACATCATCATGGGCTTTGTATTGATGAACTGCCATAGGTATAACCCGGCCCCTCCTGTACGGGTCATACCCAATAGTCATATCCCCAACATAATCCAAAATAGGAGCAGCAGAATAAATGAAGATTGGCTAAGGACGAGGCAACGATGCGCTTCGGAAATGGTTCCAAGGTTGATGTGATCGCCGTCGGCACACTACTTCTACATCTACCTTCGGAATTAGTTTTAGACCTTAATAATTGTTATTTGGTGCCAACGTTGAGCATGAACATTATATCTGGATCTTGTTTATTGCGAGACGGTTATTTATTTAAATCAGAGAATAATGGTTCTTCTATTTATATGAGTAACATCTTTTATGGTCATGCACCCTTAGTGAATGGTCTATTCTTGTGGAATCTCGATTGCAGTGATACACATATTCATAGTATTGATGCCAAAAAGATGCAAAGTTGATAATGATAGTGCAACATATTTGGGGCACTGCCATTTAGGTAATGTTGGTGTACATCGCATGAAGAAACTCCATGTGGATGGACTTTTGGAATCACTTGATTATGAATTATTTGATACTTGCGAACCATGCCTCATGGGAAAGATGACTAAAACTCTGTTCTCTGGGACAATGGAGCGAGCTAATGGCTTATTGGAAATAATACATACCGATGTATGTGGTCCGACGAGTTTCGAAGCATGCGACGGGTATCATTATTTTTCTAACCTTCATAGATGATTTGAGTAGGTATGGGTATATCTACTTGATGAAACATAAGTCTGAAACATTTGAAAAGTTCAAAGAATTTCAGAATGAAGTGGAGAATCATCGTAACAAGAAAATAAAGTTTCTACGATCTGATCGTGAAGGCGAATATTTGAGTTACGAGTTTGGCCTTCATTTAAAACAATGTGGAATAGTTTCACAACTCACGCCACCTGGAACACCACAGCGCAATGGTGTGTCAGAATGTCGTAACTGTACTTTATTAGATTTGGTGCATTCTATGATGTCTCTTACCGATTTACCACTATCGTTTTGGGGTTATGCATTAGAGACAACTGCATTAATGTTAAATAGGGCACCGTCTAAATCCATTGAGACGACACCGTATGAACTATGGTTTGGCAAGAAACCTAAGCTGTCATTTCTTAAAGTTTGGGGATGCGACGCTTATGTCAAAACGCTTCATCCTGATAAGCTCGAACCCAAAGAAGAGAAGTGTGTCTTCATAGGATACCCGAAAGAAACTAAAAGAAACTATTGGGTATACCTTCTACCACAGATCCGAAGGCAAAATCTTTGTTGCTAGGAATGGGTCCTTTCTAGAGAAGGAGTTTCTCTCGAAAGAAGTGAGTGGGATGAAAGTAGAACATGATGAGGTAACTGTACCTTCTTTCGAATTGGAAAGTAGTACATCAGAGAAAGCCATTCCCGTGATGCCTACACCAACCATAGAGGAAGCAAATGATGATGATCATGAAACTTCAGATCAATTTACTACTGGACCTCATAGGTTGACCAGAGCATGTTTCGCACCAGAGTAGTATGGCAATCTTGTCCTGAAAGTCATGTTGTTGGACAACGATGAACCTATGAACTATGAAGAAGCTATGACGAGCCCAGATTCCAAAAAAATGGCTTGAGGCCATGAAATTTGAGATAGGATCCATGTATGAGAACAAAGTGTGGACTTTGGTGGATTTGCCCGATGATAGGCAAGCCATTGAGAATAAATGGATCTTTAAGAACAAGACATACATTGATGGTAACACCATTGTCTATAAAGCTCGACTTGTTGCAAAAGGTTTTTGAAAAGTTCAAGGGGTTAACTACGATGAGACTTTCTCACCCATAGCGATGCTTAAGTCTGTCCGAATCATGTTAGAAATTGCCGCATTTTATGATTATGAAATCTGGCAAATGGACGTCAAAACTGCATTCCTTAATAGGTTTCTTAAGGAAGAGTTGTATATGATGCAACTGGAAGGTTTTTTCGATCCTAAAGGTTCTAACAAAGTATGCAAGCTCCAGTGATCCATTTATGGAATTGTGCAAGCATCTTAGAGTTGGAATAAGCGCTTTGATGAGGTGATCAAAGCATTTGGTTTCATACAGCCTTATGGTGAAGCCTGTATTTACAATAAAGTGAGTGGGAGCTCTGTAGCATTTCTAATATTATATGTGGATGACATATTGTTGATTGGAAATGATATAGAATTTCTGGATAACATAAAAGGATACTTGAATAAGATTTTCAATGAAAGACCTCGGTGAAGCTGCTTACATATTAGGCCTCAAGATCTATAGGGACAGATCAAGACGCTTAATAGGACTTTCACACAAAGCACATACCTTGATAAGATTTTGAAGAAGTTCAAAATGGATCAACCGAAGAAGGGGTTCTTGCCTTTTTTGCAAGGTGTGAAACTGAGTAAGAATCAAAGCCCGACCACGGTAGCAGATAGAGAGAGAATGAAGCTCATTCCCTATGCCTCAGCCATAGGTTTTATAATGTATGTCATGTTGTGTACCAGACCTGATGTGTGCCTCGCCATAAGTATGGCAGAGAGGTACCAAAGTAATCCAGGAGTGGATCACTGGACAGTGGTCAAGAATATTCTGAAGTGCCTGAAAAGGACCAAGGATATGTTTCTCATTTATGGAGGTGACGAAGAGCTCATCATAAAGGGTTACGTCGATGCTAACTTCGACATAGATCCGAATGACTCTAAGTCACAAACTGGATACGTGTTTATATTAAATGGTGGAGTTGTCAGTTGGTGCAGTCCTAAGCAGAGCGGCATGGCAGGATCTACATGTGAAGCAGAGTACATAGATGCTTCAGAAGTAGTGCATGAATTGAAGGAGTCTGGATGAAGGATTTCTTATCTGATCTAGGGGTAGTACCCAGTGCAACGGTCCAATGACAATCTTTTGTGACAACACTGGAGCAATTGCCTTAGCGAAGGAAGTCAGGTTTCACAAGAGAAAAAAATACATCAAGTGATGCTTCAACTCCATTTGCGAATATGTTGAGGATGGAGACATAGAAATTTGTAATGTGCATATGGATCTGAATGTTGCAGACCTGTTGACTAAGCCTCTTCCATGAGCAAAACATGATCAGCACGTTAGATTCATTATAATGTAATCCATATTATTGACTCTGGTGCAAGTGGGAGACTGATGGAAATATGCCCTAGAGGCAATACTAAAGTTGTTATTATTATATTTCCTTATTCATGATAAAGGTTTATTATTCATACTAGAATTGTATTGAACGGAAACTTAAATACATGTGTGGATACATAAACATATACCGCGTCCCTGTGAACCTCTACTAGACTAGCTCGCTGATCAAAAGATGGTTAAGGTTTCCTAACCATATACATGAGTTGTCATTTGATAACGGGATCACATCATTAGTAGAATGATGTGATGGACAAGACCCAACTGCTAGCATAGCATATGATCATTCAGTTTATTGCTACTGCTTTCTTAATGTCAAGTACATGTTTCTTCAACCATGAGATCATGCAAATCCCGGACTCTGAAGTAATGCCTTATGTGCCATCAAACATCACAATGTAACTGGGTGATCATAAAGGTGCTCTACAGGTATCTCCGAAGGTGTCTGTTGAGTTGGCATGGATCAAGACTTGGATTTGTCACTCTGTGTGATGGAGAGGTATCTCTGGGCCCTCTCGGTAATACAGCATCACAAGAAGCTTGCAAGCAAAGTGACTAAGGAGTTAATTGTGGAATGATGTATTACAGAACGAGTAAAGAGACTTGCTGGTAATGATATTGAACTAGGTATGGAGATACCAACGATCGAATCTCGGGCAAGTAACATACCGACAGACAAAGAGAACTACGTATGTTGTCATAAAGGTTTGACCGATAAAGATCTTCGTAGAATATGTAGGAACCAATATGGGCATCCAGGTCTCATTATTGGTTATTGACCCGAAAAGCGTCTCGGTCATGTCTACATCATTCTTGAACCAGTAGGGTCCGCACGCTTAACGTTCGTTGATGATATAGTTTTATATGAGTTATGTATGTTGGTGACCGAATGTTGTTTGGAGTTCCGGATAAGATCACAGATATGACGAGGAGCTCCGGAATAGTACGAAGGTAAATATTAACATATGGCACAATAGTGTTTAATCTCCGGAAGGGTTACGGAATTCACCGGAAGGGGTTTCAGATGTTTCCCGAATTGTTTGGGTATGAGAACACTTTATTTGGGCCAAGGGGTAGAGCCCACAAGGCTTTTGGAAGGTGCAAAAGGAAGTTTTGTAGAGGCCAGGGGCCATATGCCAGGGACCCTGGCATTTGGGGCCAGATGCCAAGTATCCTGGTGTCTGGTCCTGGAGTCCGAGTAGGTCTCTTTCCTTGCGGGCAAAACCAACTTTGAGGAGGCTCTTTCTCCAAGTTTCGACCCCGGGGCTCAACATATAAATAGAGGGGCAGGGCTAGTCCCCGAAATAGATCAAGAATCACCAAGCCATGTGCCGGCCACCCTGTTGCCTCTAGTTTATCCTCCATCATTGTTTCTGTTGTGCTTATCTAAGCCCTGCTGAGGGAGTCCTGGATTAGGGGGTGTCCGGACAGCCGGACTATATACTTTGGCCGGACTGTTGGATCGTGAAGATACAAGACTCAAGACTTCGTTCTGTGTCCGGATGGGACTCTCCTTTGCGTGGAAGACAAGCTTGGCGATCCAGATATTATATTTCCTTCTTTGTAATCGACTCCATGTAAACCCTAGCCCTCTCTGGTGTCTATATAAACCGGAGAGTTTAGTCCTTAGAGACAGAATCATAATCATCATAGGCTAGCTTCTAGGGTTTAGCCTCTATGATCTCGTGGTAGATCAACTCTTGTAACACTCATATCATCAATATCAATCAAGCAGGAAGTAGGGTTTTACCTCCATCGAGAGGGCCCGAACCTGGGTAAAACATTGTGTCCCTTGCCTCTTGTTACCATCAGCCTTAGACGCACAGATTGGGACCCCCTACCCGAGATCCGCCGGTTTTGACATCGACATTGGTGCTTACATTGAGAGTTCCTCTTTGTCGTCACTGTAAGGCTTGATGGCTCCTTCAATCATCAACAACAACATGGTCCGGGGTGAAACTTTTCTCCCCGGACAGATCTTCGTGTTCGGCGGCTTCGCACTGCGGGCCAATCTACTTGGCCATCTAGAGCAGATCGACAGCTACGCCCCTGGCCATCAGGTCAGGTTCGGAAACCTAAACTACACGACTGATATCCGCGGAGACTCGATCTTCAACGGATTCGGGCCTATGCGAGGAGCGCCGGGCAGTCACGATGAGCATGGCTTAGACCTGCAGTCGGACAATGCTCGGGATATCGCCCCTGCAGGAGCCCGGACCTAAATCCGGAGCAGATTGCATCGCCCGAGGACGGGTGGATGGACCCTGCCCCAGAGGCTACACACCCATCGGTGGTAGAGCCGAACACAAACTTCACCCCCAAGGAATCCTGTGACTCCGGTCCCCCTGACTCGTATCTGGTTGTAGGTTCCAGTCTGCACACCCCCGAGCCCACCGAATCTGGTTGGGCCCCGGCAATGGAGTTCACCGCTGCGGCTATTTTCCAGCACTCGCCCTTTGGCGACATGCTAAACTCGTTAAAGTCTCTCTCTTTGTCAGGAGACTCTTGGCCGAACTATGTCCGGCTCGAGTGGGAAGTTGGCGACGAGGGAATTCGTCGCCCACCCACCACCCATTTCATAGCCACGGTTGATGATTTGACCGACGTGCTTGACTTCGACTCCGAAGACATCGACGGTATGGACGATGATGTAGGAGAAGAACAGGGACCACCACCCACGGGGCGGTGGACAGCCACCTCTTCATATGACATATATATGGTGGACACTCCGAAAGAAACAAACGACGATAAGGCAATGGAGGATAACCCCTCAAAGAAGAAGGCAAAACATGGTTGTCGCAACGCCGCTCCAAGCCCCTCCATAGAAATACCAGCATTGGAGACGAAAACAATCCGGATGGTGTCGAAGATGAATACAACCCTGATCAGCCTGCCTTCAAGCAGGCTGAGCAGGAAGAGGGGCAGGTCAGCCCAAACGAACAGGTGACGGACGGATATCCGGAGGAGGACAATTACATGCCCCCTCCGAAGACGAGATTAGCCTCGGTGAGACGAGTTCGGCGTGCGTGAGGACCCTGTAGAGCAGGAGCGCTTCAAGCGCCGGCTTATGGCCAATGCGAGGAGCCTGAAAAAGAAGCAACATCAACTCAAAGCCGACCAAGATTTGCTCACAGACAGATGGACTAAGGTCCTGGCAACCGAGGAATACGGACTCGACTGCCCCATAAAAGGGCACAAACGACGCAATTCGCTACCTTAGCCTAAGAAGGAGAATCTAAAGCCCACACCCCGACGTCAATATACCACGGTTCGGGACAATAAGCAGGAAATGCAAGGCAGCATCCGCAAACCTCGACGCAATCGGCAAAAGTGTCAGGTCAGGGAAATTGATACTGAATTCATCGGCCCACAGTCTGGTCAGCGGAAAAAGAACAGCTCAAACCCATCCAGCCCGAGCAGCATACTCGATCAACCATGTGAAACTCATGGTACCCCCAGAAGGGCGGCCAAGCATACCAACAGGGAATGTCGGATCCTCAAAACAAAATGGAAGGTCACATACCGGAAACAATGAAAGCAGGTTTCAAACAACGAAATACCAATCAAACATGGCGAAGTCAAAAGAAGATCCTCCACAGTAAGAACATACGACCGATCGTCTCTGACCACATCGACCGTCCGGACAATATCAGCCATAGCAATTTTATTGCACTAACTGTCAACCCAATAGTTTGGGGGCTCCATCTCACACGAACCCCCACGGGCATAAAACTATCAATAACATCTCCTCAAAGATGCCAGGTGCAAAGGCCAAGTTTTAAATGGCCCACCACACTAATGGTTGTCTTCGGATCACCAAACAAATACCACACCGAAGAATAAGTCTTCGGCATTATCCCCTTATGCAGTAATTATGTCGGAGTATTGGGCCACGGGTAGGCTAACCCGAGTCCCAGGACCTTTCAAGACATCGGGGCAGGCCGCGCCCCTCAAGCCGAGTCCCAGGAGTGACTCCAAGACAAGTCGAGTCCCAGACGGCGACTCTGAGACAAGCTGACTCCGAGCTGGCGACCTCCAGAGAGGCCGACTATGGAGAGTCGGCCCATGACTCCTCCCTCATCTCGAAGTACGGTGCGGGGTACGGTCACAGCGTGGCCGTTACCCCCCTGCTTATGAAGGGCCGGCATGGCTACAGTTAGCCATATCGGTGGAAGATCTCCGGCGAGGCACGACACTGTTGCCATGCCTGCCCTAACCTCAGCCACAGTGCGCCACGCACTGTGCCCACGACGCCGACCTATACGGCCCGAAGACGGCGGGGCCGCCTGTCAGTGGGTGGCCGAAGGCGGCCTGGGCGCCCCGAAGACGGATCTGTGGGAGTCGGCCTCCTTGGAGTCGGCCGACTCCTCCCCAGGGCCCCACGAGCCATTAACCAGATAGGATGGGGAATGGCGACAGTGATCGCCCGATAGATGGCGGCACTGTTGTCACAACCCAATGTCCGAGCCTGCGTCATCAGGAGTGCCGCTACAGTACCAAGCCTGTCCGCGAGACCCGCCAGTCGGCGGGCCCCAAAAGCCGGCGGGGAAGATGGCAGCCTGAGAGACAGACGGCTGGGACCCGCGCCCAGCCGGATTACTATTGTACCCCCGGGGGTAGGCGTATATAAACCCCCCGAGGCACCCATGCAAAAGGTTCGGACCTAGATAGAGATAGACCAGATAGCACAGGGAGGAGGGAGCTAGCCTTGCCCTCTCCTGCCTCCCGAAACAGCTCCAGGAGCACCCTTGTAGCCACTTTGCCTTAGTGATCATGCGGAGACCCCGCAGAGCAGCAGTAGGGGTGTTATCTCCTAGGAGAGCCCTGAAGCTGGGTAAGTTCCGCCGGCGTGCATGTCTTCGCCCCATCCCGCTTCTAGGCACCAGCGACGTTCTACTCACTCCCACCATGATAAGCCATCCTTTGGCATATGTCGTACCCAACCCTCGACATTTGGCGCCCACCATGGGGCGAGGTGCACCGTCGTCCGGAGATCTGCTCTGGACGGGAACCATGTTCCTCCCCGGCGAGCACAGCCAGCCCGACATGCCGGATGGCGTCTGTGCTGACGCGCTGCACGGCGCTGAGATCGCCTGTGCCGCCAGCTGCCTCGCCGATCTTATCGGCGAGGTTCGCCTCTCAGATGAGCCTGCGTCCGATGCAGGCACGAGTGTCCCCGAGAGCCTCCTCGCGGGCCTCCTCGACCAACTCCACGTAGCCGGCGAGCCTGCCGCGGACCTGGAGTCCATAGGATCCACCGACCCGATGCTGGTCGACTCCGACACCGCGTCGCTCGACGCGTTCCCCACCAACGTGGTGGTCTACAACGAGCCGCTCCCTTGCGCGGGGAGCGGCGGAAGCACCGTCACTGAGGTCCTCGTCCTCGAGCACGGCGAGCGCTCCGGTGAAGGAGCGCACGACCCGCTTGACGCGGCCCTGCGAGGCCTTGCAGCACTGATTCCGGAAGACGCCGACGCCGAGACGCTGGAGGCGCTCCGCCTTCAGCTCGTCGAAGGTGCGAAGAAGCTGGCAAGCATGAGGCGCTTGTCAGAAGCTTACCAACGCGAGATGGATCGCGCCGTAGGCGGCTCGCCGCCTCCGACCGGGCCTAGCCACCTAGGCGCGGTCCGACAGCGCGGCGCGGCAATCGCCAACCTCTTCGGGGCCGATCGCCCTGTGTATGCCACGCCCGCAGAGAATATCCGTGCCGCCCAGGCGGCGGCAGACGAGCTCGACAACTTCGAAGGCGAAGAGCGCCGCGTAGTGACGGAGCGAGTTCAGCAGCTCCTCGACGCGGCTGCCGCACCGAGGCGCCACAGCGCCAAAACGACGACCCACCGCCTCGCCGAGACCAAGGTGCGACGTCTCGGACACCGACTGGTGGGGCCCATGGGAAGAAGGACAAGGAGCCGGCTGTCAGCCACAGTCGGACTCACATCACCATCGAGCGCGACCAAGACGGCCGCCCCAAAGTGGTGGAACGGGGGACGACTACCTGCCTCCCCCTCCTCGCATAGAAAGGTGAGTCTCGCCGCCACCCGTGGAACATCCGACTCTCGGCGACCGCCTTGGCCACCGAGAGGGAGTCGGAGAGAACGACGCCCACCACCGGATCGACCGACTCCACTGATCCCTGGTGCTGGAAGAAGAAGACGAGTTGGGTCCCCCCTGCTTTGGACCCCGCATCCGAGATGAGCCCTTCCCCAAAGGGTTCACGCTCCTCGAGACACGCCCAAATATACCGGCACCGTGAAGCCAGAAGATTGGCTGATCGACTACTCCACCGCCGTCAACATAGCAAACGGCAACAAGTGTGTTGCCGTAAGATACGTCCCGCTCATGATCCAGCGCTCGGCTCGGACGTGGCTGAACAGTCTGAAGCCTCGCAGTATCAACAGCTGGGTCGACTTCACCGAGGCTTTCGTCCGCAACTTCACCAGCACGTACAAGCGACCTCCCAAGCCACGCCAACTCTCCTTGTGCGTGCAAGGCCCTGACGAGTCTACTCGCGACTACCTCACGCGCCGGGGTGAACTCCGGAACTCCTGCGAGGGCATGCATGAGGTGCAGGCCATCGAATACTTTACCGCCGGGTGCAGAGAAGGCACCCTCCTCAAGCTCAAGCTCCTCTGCGATGAGCCGGAGACCCTCGATGAGCTGCTGATCACAGCGAAGAAGTACGCCACGGCCGACTCCTCCATGAAGTCGGAGATTCGGGTCAGTACATCTGGCAAAGTTGCTCCTCAGGCTCCAAGAACTCTGGCTGGAGATACCAGTCGGCGGCAACAGCAGAATGACCAGAAGCGCAAAGCCCCGCAGCCGACTTCCAACAGTCGGCAAGTGGCAACAGTAGAAGACCAGCAGTTGGAGGGACCGCCTCCGGCAAAGCGACCAAAGGGCGGCAAGTCCAACTAGCTGCCGGCTTTCTCCTACGAGCAGACTCTAGATGGACCCTGCAAGTTCCACAGCGGCGCGAAGCCGTCAAACCACACCACCAGGAAATGCCACTGGCTGACCAGAATCGCCAAGGGGGACGGCCTGCTCCCTCCTCCTCCTGCTGGGCCGCCTCCTCCACAGCCGCCCCAGCAGCCGGCCATCAGGCCAGTCGGCGCAATACAAGACGAGTTCCCGGATGAGCACGGAGCCTATGTGGTGTTCACCAGTGTAGCAGATGACCAACGTAGCATGCGCAACAGCAGCAAGAAGTGAATGCGGTTGCATCAAGTACTCCAGAGTTCATGCATTGGTCCGAAAAGCCTATCAGTTGGAGCAGAGCTGATCACCTAGAGGTGATGCCAAGTCCAGGCTCCTACGCCTTGGTCCTAGGCGCCACACTCGCCACTGATAGGCGGGCCGCTCGCTTCTCGCGAGTACTGATAGACGGAGGCAGGAGTATCAACCTCCTGTACAAGGATACAATGGAGAAATTAGGAATCAAGCGAAGACAGTTTCAGAGCAGCCAGACTGTGTTCCACGGAATCGTCACTGGCCTTTCCTGCTCACCAATCGGCAAGATCCTGATAGATGTCCTCTTCGGAGACAAGGATCATTTCCGCCGAGAGCCAATTTGGTTTGAGGTGGTGGACCTTGAAAGCCCATATCATGCATTGCTTGGCCGACCCGCCTTGGCCAAGTTCATGGCGGTCCCCCACTACGCCTACCTCAAGATGAAGATGCCGAGTTCCAAGGGAATCCTAACCGTGTCCGGCGACTACAGGAAGTCGTCCGCTTGCGCGGCCGAAAGTAGTCGGCTGGCCGAGTCCTTGGTGATTGCGGCTGAGAAACGGCTTCTTATCGGGTCGTGGCGATGGCTGGCAAGCAGCCCGAGTTATCACCCGACCCCAAGGAGTCGGAAGCAGAAGGATCATTCAAGCCGGCCAAAGAAACAAAGAAGATACCGTTGGACCCGGAGCACCCGGAGAGATACGCTGTCATGGGCACAGGCCTTGACAGCAAATAGGAAGGAGAGCTCGTCGATTTCCTCCGTGAGAATCGCGACATCTTCGCGTGGTCCCCCAAGGACATGCCTGGTGTCCCGACGGAATTCGCCAAGCACAAATTACACGTCCGGTCTGATATGAAGCCCGTCAGGCAGCCCTTGCGCCGCCTGTCAGAAGAAAAAAGAAGAGTTGTTGGAGAAGAAATAGCCCGGCTCCTGGCAGCCGGCTTCATCATGGAAGTGTTTTTTCCAGAGTGGCTGGCAAACCCAGTACTGGTGCTGAAGAAGAACAAGCAGTGGCGGATGTGCATTGATTACATGAGCCTCAACAAAGCTTGCCCCAAGGACCCATTTGCTCTGCCGAGAATCGATCAGGTGATAGACTCCACAGCCGGATGCGAGTTGTTGAGTTTCCTAGACGCATATTCAGGATATCACCAGATCAAGCTGAACCCGGCTGACAGACCGAAGACCGCCTTCATCACGCCGTTTGGAGCCTTCTGCTACCTAACCATGACGTTCTGCTTAAGAAACGCCGGTGCCACCTTTCAGCGTTGCATGCAGAAGTGCCTCCTGAAGCAACTCGGCAGAAATGCCCACGTCTATGTGGATGATGTAGTGGTGGAGACGGAGAAGCGTGGAACCTTGCTGGAGGACCTCAAGGAAACATTTGAGAATCTGTGCCGATTCCAGATCAAGCTCAACCCAGAGAAGTGCGTTTTCGGAGTACCAGCCGGCCAGCTCCTCGGTTTCCTGGTCTCCAAACGCGGCATAGAGTGCAAGCCTGTGAAGATCAAGGCCATCGAGAGGATGGAAGCACCCAGACGACTGTTAGATGTGCAGAAGTTCACCGGCTGTTTGGCCATCAGCCGATTCATCAGTCGCCTGGGCGAGAAGGCTCTCCCCCTGTATCAGCTCATGAAGAAGACGACCTTCTTTGAGTGGACTCCCAAGGCGGACGAGGCTTTTCTTCAGCTAAAGAAGATGTTGACTACTCCCCCTGTGCTGGCGGCTCTGACTCCCAAAGAGCCCATGCTCCTATACATTGCCGCCACCAGCTGAGTAGTCAGCACAGTCATTGTAGTCGAGCGCAAGGAGGAAGGCAAGGCGCTACCTGTCCTGAGACCGGTATATTACTTGAGCGAGGTGCTGTTGGCCTCCAAGCAGAACTACCCCCATTACCAGAAGATGTGCTACGGCGTGCATTTTGCCGCCAAGAAATTGAAGCCTTACTTCCAAGAGCATCCAATCACTATGGTCTGCATAGCTCCACTGGTCGAGATCATCGGAAGCCGAGATGCTTCTGGCCGAGTGGCCAAATGGGCCATCGACCTGGCCCCCTACACCATCTACTACGAGCCCCGCACCGCCATCAAGTCGCAAGCACTGGCCGACTTCCTCATCGACTGGGCCGAGACCCAGTATCTGCCGCCAGCGCCCGACTCCACCCATTGGCGGATGCACTTCGACGGCTCTAAGATGCGCACCGGCTTGGGAGCCGGCATCATCCTCACCTCCCCCAAGGGTGACAAGCTCAGATATGCGCTGCAGATCCATTTTGCCGCCTCCAACAACGTGCCGAGTACGAGGCGCTCATCCACGGGCTCCGGCTTGCCAAAGAACTCGGCATTCGCCGGATCCTGTGTTATGGAAACTCTGACTTGGTGGTGCAGCAATCATCTGGCGATTGGGACGCCAAGGACGCAAATATGGCGAGCTACCGCTTCCTTGTGCAGAAACTCAGCGGATACTTCGAGGGGTGCGAATTCCTCCACGTGCCAAGGAACAACAACGACCAAGCAGACGCCTTGGCACGAATCGGCTCCACCCGCCAGGCGATTCCATCCGGTGTCGCCCTCCGGCGCCTCCTCAAGCCTTCTATCAAGCTGTCACCAGAATCAGATTCAATCGTTTTGCCGGCTCCGCCTGAGGAAGACGGATCCAACTCCAAGAAACACACAGTCGAAGCCGGCCCGGGGACTTCAGAACCCGGCCCGGAGACTGCAATGGCAAGATCGAAGACTCCAGAGCTCGGCCCGGGGACTGCTCCAGTTGGCCCCGAGACTTTGTCAAATCAGCAAGCGGCTGCGGACTCCAACCCGCCGCCTCCCAGCCCGGCCGCCCTTGTCCAAGTCGCACTAGTGGCAGTTGAAGAAATAGCAGCACCTTCATGGGCCCAGCCCATCCTTAGGTTCTTAGTAAACAGAGAGCTGCCAACTGATGAAATCTTGGCTCGGCAAGTGCAACGCCGAGCAGCATCCTACACCATAGTCAACAGAGAGTTGGTCAGGCGCAGCGTTACCGGCGTTTTCCAACACTGCGTCGAGGCAGAACAAGGCCAAGCAATCCTCAGAGACATCCATGAAGGCGAGTGCGATCACCACGCGGCCTCCAAGGCACTCGTCGCCAAAGCCTTCCGGCATGGTTTTTTCTGGCCAACCGCCCTAGAAGAGGCCAAAGAGTTAGTCCAAAAGTGCAAGGGGTGCCAGATTTTCTGTTCCAAGCCACTTCAGCCAGCTTCTGCACTCAAGACTATCCCCATCGCCTGGCCCTTTGCAGTCTGGGGCCTGGACATGGTGGGACCATTCAAGACGGCATGAGGTGGCTTGACTCATCTACTTGTCGCAGTGGACAAATTCACCAAGTGGGTGGAGGTGAAACCCATCAAGAAGTTGAATGGTCCGACTGCAGTGACCTTCATCGCTGACATCACAACTCGGTACGGGATCCCACACAGCATCATCACCGACAATGGCACGAACTTTGCCAAAGGCGCCATGGCCCATTTCTGCGCGACGCAGGGCATCCGACTGGACTTAGCGTCCGTTGCCCATCCGCAGTCAAACGGCCAGGTGGAGCGAGCAAACAGCCTCATCTTATCCGGCATCAAGCCTCGACTCGTCGTACCACTGGAGCGATCTGCCGGCTGTTGGCTCGAGGAGCTGCCAGCCGTCCTCTGGAGTCTACGCACGACTCCAAACAAGTCAACCAGCTTCACACCCTTCTTCCTCGTCTATGGTGCCGAAGCCGTCATCCCAACGGACATAGAGTTCGACTCCCTGCGAGTCACCATGTACACCAAGGAAGAAGCAGAAGAAGCACGTCAAGACGGTGTCGATCTGCTGGAAGAGGGCCGGCTGTTGGCACTCAGCCGGTCCAACATCTACCAGCAGAGTCTGCGTCGGTACTACAACAGGAAGGTCAGGCCAAGATCTTTCCAAGAAGGCGACCTTGTGCTCCGGCTGATCCAGCGAACAGCCGGCCAGCACAAGCTGTCGGCACCTTGGGAAGGCCCCTTTATCATCAGCAAGGTGCTAGGGAACGATGCCTACTACCTGATCGACGCTCAGAAGCCCCGAGCGCGCAAGAGGGACGACTCCGGCAAAGAGACAGAGCGCCTGTGGAATGCAAATCTTCTTCAAAGATTTTACAGTTGATGCAGTATGTATCGCACTACCCCCTCTATATTAAAGTACTAAGACTTTGGGGCCCCCGAGACGAGCTCAGGGACTGCCCTTTTTGTTATCTGTATGATAAGAATTATGCCTTCGAGTACATTACTTTCATTACAAGCCGCTTGGCACCGGGCCAGACTAGTCGGCCCGGGGACTCGCCGCCTTGCGCTATGAGGAGCTTCCCACAGTCAGACAAGTAGTGCACGGTACCCAATCCGCCTCCTGGCAAAGCCGCAGCTCGCAGAGCGACTCTGAGGCAGGCAGGAGTGTGGAAGAACGGGCGCCCACACGAAAAATGGCTAAGGACCTAAGGCATGAACATATCGTAAGACGGCCTCCAGCATTTTTGAAGCAGAAAGCCGACTCATGAGTAGCCGGCCCGCCGTCTTTATTAACCTCTATCAAGGACGGCCGACTCTTGGGTAGTCGGCCTGTCGCTTTCTATCCGACTTGCTAAAGAAACTCTAAACGGCCAAGTACTTGCCTTACCGAAGTAACCAAGCACTTGACCCAGCGACAGTCCGCAGAGCGGCTGTCCGACTGGCAAAGCAGCGACTAAAGGAAGGCGGCAAAGGGAAAAGCCTAAAGAGCATTAAGCAAGGAAAGACGGAAATTGGATAAATATTTACATAGGCCCTTGGCCGGATCTTAGAATAGAAGTTCAAGATACACCCCGCGGGTGGAATTGTTCGAATCTAACAAAGTTTCAAAAGATTACTAAGACACACAAGCAGAGGCGGAAAAAGCAGCCTAGGAGGCGGCGTATGGGATCGGAGGATCGGAGGAGACGGCGGTGTCAGGCGCCGGGGCAGTCGGCTGGGCGGTCTCGGTTTGATCGCCTCCGGCGGCAGTCGCCTTCTCTCGACGCGGCTCGTTGCTGGGGGTGCGGTCGAGCTGAGGCTGGCCGCCTGCTCCGTCTTCTGGCACCTCCGCCTCGCCTTCGGCCTCCGCCTCGTCCTCCTCCTCGGTGCTGGAGTCGATCACCTCCATCGAGTCCTCGCCATACTCCGGGTTCATCCCGAACCACTCTAGCGGCACTTCCTCGCCGCCTTCAGCCCGCTCGGGCACGAAGACACTGGTGTCCGTGTACTCGGCGATGGCCGCCACACGCTCGATAAGGGCGCCCTCCACGGCCTCTAGCTCGGCCTGGGCTTCTGACCGGAACGCGGCCAGACGGTCCAGGTCCAGCCCTGGATACCACGCCTTGATGAACTCCAAGGCCCGGCGTGCTCCGGCCCGGGCCGAGGAGCCCTTCCAGGCCTCAAGACGGCCGGCAGCGACTTCCAGCCAGTCAGCGGTCCGACTGGCGGTGCGCAGAGCTGGCATGTCCGGCCACAAAGCGGCAACCGCCTGGGCACCGGCACGCTGAAGCCGGCGCATCTGCCGGTGGGCCGGACGAAGACGGGCTTCAATGCTCAGGAGCTGCTCATCGACGGTTCGGGGGGCATTAGCGGCGATCTCCTCACCGTTTGCCCTTCACGCCTCACGAGCAGCCTCGATGGCCAGAGGGACTGCCTGCGAGTAACCAGGGAAGAAGTCTACCAAGACAAAAAAGAAGCAAGTCAAAAAATCAGAAGTTGGCCTGACACCTAGTCGGAAGCCCGAAGAAACGAAAGAAACTTACCATCAATGATATCCTCGATCTCGTGGAAGCTGGAGGTCAGCATCGCCTTCCTGTCAGTCCAGCAGGAGCGCTCGCTCTCGAACTCGGCCAGGAGAGCGGCCTCCTTCTTCTCGGCCTTGTCCTGCGCCTTCTTGAGCAGCTCCTTCTGCTCGGCCAGCTGCGCCGCCAGCAGGTCGCGCTCCGTGGCAAGCTTGCCACACTCCTCCTCCTTGGTATGCCGGGCGGTATTGGCTTCGCCCAACTGCTACTGAAGAACGGCGTTGGCTTCTGAAGAATGAAAGAAGAGACAAGTAAGTCATCAGCAAAGAAGATCGCCGGGAAGATCCGGCCCGACTGCTCAGCAGTCGGCCCGAATCTCGGGGACTACAGCCCGCGGGTGCGCCAGCGCGCCCCCGCGAAGAAGAAGAACTTACTCCGGCTTTCCGACAAGTCGGCAGCCCGCTTTCTCAATTCCTCAACATTGCGGTTGAAGGCAGTGGCACGGAGGTTGTGATACTCCTGCAATAAGTCATTAAAGACAAAGTTAGTATTTGGAACTCGCCAGAGGGAGTTCGGAACCGCCTGCTCAGTAGCCGGCCCGGAACTCGGGGACTACACCCAGTGGGTGCGCTGGCGCGCCCCCACAGAGAAAAACAAGAAGCAAAAAGAAGAAGGAAACGTACTCGGACGGCCGTTCGCGCTGCCAGATGCACCCTGGTGCAAGTTTGAAGGGCGTCGCCTTCAGCGCGCAGCTTCGCCAGAACGTCGAGAAGCGCTTGATTCAGCGGCCTGGTGCCGCCTCCGCGCACCCACTCGGTGGGCGCGGCGCTTGTGGCCTTGGCGTCTAAGGTTGCCGAGCTGGCGGCGCCGGTCTCCCGAGGTCGTGACGCCGAGGTCACCCTCTCAAGACGGCGGCGCACCAGCGAGGCGACTTGGAGAAGCAGCCGCGCCTCGGCCTCGTCCGTGATTGGCGGCTCCGACGGACCCACCGGTTGTTTGCCGTGCGGTCTCCCAGACGGCCGTGGAGGCGGCGGTGGCGGTGCGAGAGTGTCCGACATGGAAGCCTCGCCGCTCTCCTTCTCCACGACGGGGTTCTTGGTGCCGGCCTCCCCAATCTGCCCTGTGAACTCCGGAGGCGGCGGTGCAGACGACAGTGGGGGGACGAGCATCGCCGATCGGCGACGCACGGCCTCCTCGGCACGCCGTCTCGCCGCAAGGGCGGCTTCGGCATCCTCCAGCTTCTTCTGGGCGGAGGCGTCCGCCTTGTCGGCCTTCGCCTTCTCCAGACGTTCAGCCTCCTCCTCCTCGTGCTTCTCTCGCGCATTCCGCTCCGTCGCCTCCCGAAGATCGGCGGCAGGGTCGGCCCGCCGAGTATTGGCGGACGTCTCTGCCGACCCCATGAAGGAGGGGACGGCGACTCTCTCAAGGGAAAGAGGGGCCCTGAAGAAAAATGAAGGGAGTATAAAAGAAGACTCGGACAAGACTCAACGAAGGAAAATAAAAAAGTGTAAAGACTTACGCAGAGACTAGCAGCGACCTTCTCACTTCCCTTCGGAAGCGGTTGGCCTTCGCGGCCGCCTCCTCCCGCCTGGTCGTGGCGGCCGCCCCCTTGAACTTCTTCAATTTGCCGCCGGGCGCACTCGGCCCGGCGTGACGCCTCTTCGCGCCGCCTTGGCCAGCCAGGCCGGTGGAGGAGCAGGCGGCCGACGAGCCAGCCCTCGGCTGGTGGCACGGGGCGACTTCCCCTTCGGCGGTGTCGTCAGGCCAGTCGGCGAAGGTGGCCGAGGGCCTGAAGTCGCCTTCTGCTCCTCCTCCCCCGCCTTCGGCGTCGGTTTCCATCGCCGCCGCCCTCAAGTCGACGTCGCTGTCCGCACGATCGGGGACATACTCGCGGGGCTGTCTCGTGGCGCCGGCTGCAGGCTGCATAAGGGGATTCTAGCTCAAAAGAAACCGACAAGAGTCAGAAGCCGGAGTCGGCCGCAAAGAAGACAAAACAATAGAGGGACGCGACTTACCACTGGTGGGGGGTTGTCGCGCGAGTACGGCTCCTTGCCGAACTGTCAGTCCTCCCCGAACTCGCAGTTCGCGATACAATTCATCATGTTTGCCACCTCCGCGCGGGGCATCTCCTTGGTGCACATCCGACTCGGGTCTCGGAGGCCGCTCATCTGACAGATCAGGTGAGGCCGACCTTGGAGCGGGAGAACTCGGCGCGCCACGAAGGCGGCCAGCAAGTCGGCCCCGACAAGACCCTCCGACTGCGTCAAGACCCGGAGTCGCGCTACGGCGGCGGCTCCGGTGGGAGTCAGCGTCTTGACTCGGTGAGACCAGCTGGGGAGCCTCCCAGTTAGGGGGACGGCGCTGTAAGGCGGCAGGTTGACCCAGTTGCCGTCGGAGGGGAGGTTCTTCACGTAGAAGTACGAGCGCTGCCACATCTTCACCGACTTGATCAGCATGATGGGAGGAAAGGGGTTGTCGGCTGTCGAGCGCCGCATCGCGATGAAGGCGCCGCACTGAGCCGGCACGCCAGCGATGTGCGTGCCGAGCTTAGAAGAGAAGAATTCTCCCCATAGCTCGATGGTGGGGAGAACGCCGAGGAAACCTTCGCACAGAGTGGCGAAGGCGGAGAGCAACACCATCGTGTTCGGAGTGAGGTGGTGCGGTTGAAGGCTGTGGAACTCCAAGAACGAGCGGAAGAAGCCGCTCGCCGACAGCCCCAGGCTGCGCATGAGGTGCGAGCGGAAGATGACCCACTCGCCCTCCTCCGGCGCCGGCCGGATCTCTCCCTCCGTCGCGGCGCGGGCGCGCACAAGGTCCGCGCTGGGGAGACGGCGTGTCCGGCGGAGGAACTCGATGTGTTCCTCTTCTACCTCCGAGCTGTCCCACACGCTGGAGCGCACGGCGGGGGCCGCGGCGGAGGAGAAGCTCATCGCCATGGTGTGGAGTGCTCTTGCTCAACGGCGGAGACAGGAAGGAGAGAATGCAAGACGAGGTGGGGAAGCGGGGAAGAAGGGCGCGCGTGCTGTGCTGCTCCGCTCCCCCCGCCTACATATAGCCCTATGGGCTGAGAAGCCGAGGGGGCGGGCGTGGGATCAACTGCGCACGATGCCCCCACGCCGCCCCATGATCTGCCCCACGAAGTTACTGCACGCAGTAACGACGTGGGAAAACTAACCGTCCACGACCGCAGCCGATCCGTCCGTATGCCGAGGCACGGTAGTGGAGGGCCCAACCTGACGGCCCGTCCCGTCGCGCGCGTGGGCAGGCAGACTGCCCTCTCCACGTGGCGCCGCGGGATAGGACCGCCCTGATGGCTGCGGGGAAGCGTATCAGGCACGCCGCCTGGTTTCCCGCCGCGACTTTCAAGCTGCGGCTCTTCGCTAAAAAATCCGACCCTCGACAGTCGGCCCAAGGGAAGACGGCAGCCGAGTTCCAGAGTCCGCTCCTGGAAGGTTGAAACTGTTGAAGCCCCACAATGCAGCGTCCGCAGGGCTTCACCAGCTTCGGGGACTACTGCCGGAGTATTGGGCCACGGGTAGGCTAACCCGAGTCCCAGGACCTTTCAAGACATCGGGGCAGGCCGCGCCCCTCAAGCCGAGTCCCAGGAGCGACTCCAAGACAAGCCGAGTCCCAGACGGTGACTCCGAGACAAGCCGACTCCGAGCTGGCGACCTCTAGAGAGGCCGACTATGGAGAGTCGACCCATGACTCCTCCCTCATCTCGAAGTACGGTGCGGGGTACGGTCACAGCGTGGCCGTTTCCCCCTGCTTACGAAGGGTCGGCATGGCTACAGTGAGCCATATCGCTGGAAGATCTCCGGCGAGGCGCGACACTGTTGCCATGCCTACCCTGACCTCAGCCACAGTGCGCCACGCACTGTGCCCACGATGCCGACCTGTACGGCCCAAAGACGGCGGGGCCGCCTGTCAGTGGGTGGCCGAAGGCGGCCTGGGCGCCCCGAAGACGGATCTGTGGGAGTCGGCCGACTCCTCCCCAGGGCCCCACGAGCCATTAACCAGATAGGATGGGGAATGGCGACAGTGATCGCCCGATAGATGGCGGCACTGTTGTCACGACCCAATGACCGAGCCTGCGTCATCAGGAGTGCCGCTACAGTACCAAGCCTGTCCGCGGGACCCGCCAGTCGGCGGGCCCCAGAAGCCGGCGGGGAAGACGGCGGCCTGAGAGACAGACGGCTGGGACCCACGCCCAGCCGGATTACTATTGTACCCCCGGGGGGTAGGCCTATATAAACCCCCCGAGGCACCCATGCAAAAGGTTCGGACCTAGATAGAGATAGACCAGATAGCACAGGGAGGAGGGAGCTAGCCTTGCCCTCTCCTGCCTCCCGAAACAGCTCCAGGAGCACCCTTGTAGCCACTTTGCCTTAGTGATCATGCGGAGACCCCGCAGAGCAGCAGTAGGGGTGTTATCTCCTAGGAGAGCCCTGAAGCTGGGTAAGTTCCACCGGCGTGCATGTCTTCGCCCCATCCCGCTTCTAGGCACCAGCGACGTTCTACTCGCTCCCATCATGATAAGCCATCCTTTGGCATATGTCGTACCCAACCCCCGACAAATTACCACATACTACCGGGACGAACCGTGTTGGCTAGATTCAACTGCGTACAACATTAGGCCAGTCCCGCGTGACATAGTCACAATTATGGGAAAGGCCGAACTCCACCCTCAGAGCGGAAATCATACCGTTGTTGGAATAGGGAGTCGTGCTTGTTTATCAAATTTTGATTCGGCAGCCAACTACCCGGACACCAACTGAGGAGTCCGAGCTACTTTATGGCATGGTATCCTGGTTCAGACAGGCTCCGATCAAGCACCCGCGGTTTAACCACAGGACACGCAGCTGCCTTTAAGCATTTGCCTTTATAGACTAACTTTGGTGCAGAACAGGACTGGCAACGTGGAATCAGCTCGGACGCACAAGGCAGGAGCACATAAGTAAAACCCCCCCAAAGGAGGCAGTTCGGATACATTGCAGATCCGCACACAACCTCCTCCAGTTCGGCCACGACAGGTTCCGCCAAAAACACCTCTTCTTATAATCATAAATCATACTCATATGCATAGACATGTCACTCCACTAAAATTCGTAGACTTAAATTACACTTACCGGCCGTCGTTCCTCATTGACGCCTTTCTATCATAAATGACACCCACGCCTCGTGTTATGCCCCGCTATGCCAGGGGCTTCATATTATTCATGATATGGCAACAAAGTCCGACCACCTTTTCGGTTGCTCGGCACCCCAAACTTATAGCACTATATGCATTAGCTCTGAATCATGTCTTGGGTCATTGGTTGGGTTTGCCCGGCTCCCATGTTTTGGTACCTTACGTTCCGTTCTATCGGCTAAGGTAGCGCTGGGAGAACTACTTCAATTGTGTCCCGGTTCTTCCGGACGAGCACCTTAATAGAGAAAGCCAAAAACTGACTGTCATGATACAACGAGAGTTGGTCAGCTGTTCGAGAGGTTATAAAATCTTTAAAGATTTATTCCGCATAATGCCATTATAAATGCAAAGTGCGACAGATCGGTCTTCCGATCAGGCGCCGATGGAGCCCCTAGTACGATCTTCCGAATACCAGGGGATGTGCCCACCATACTTGAATTCCTATGGCTAAGTGAGAGTGATAAAGCCCTATAGTCTGATTGCCTGGTTCGTGGTGAGGAACACCTCCTTAAAAGGACCCAACAATGGGATAAAGAGTGTTCAGGTATGTCCCGAACACCCCCATACTTTTTACGTGGGGGCAGAAGCCGACGACTGGCCAACTCTCGGGATTTATATACACTAAGCAACCGCACAGGAAGAACAAAAATTCACATAAATAGGCAATAAATAATAAAAGTGCCATTATCCCGCATTACAAAGAATGGCACGACTGCCTTCAGGGAAATATAGTGTCTTTGGTACACTGATCCGCCACAAGGCGGGCTCCTTTCAGGACACCCTCATAGTACAACTCGGGCTTGCGATGCTCCTTACCCTCTGGTGGTCCCTTAGTCATCAGCTTCTTAGCATCAAGCTTCCCCCAGTGCACCTTCGCACGGGCAAACGCCATGCGTGCACCCTCTATGCAGACCGATCGCTTTATGACATCGAGCCGAGGGCAAGCACCAACAATCCGCTTCACGAGTCCAAAGTAACTGCTTGGAATTGCCTCCGCGGGCCACAGCCGGACAACCAAGTCCTTCATGGCCAGTTCGGCCGCCTGGTGCAGTTCGACCAGCTGCTTTAGCTGATCGATAAAGGGCACCGGATAATTCAGCGCCAAATACTGCGACCAGAAATGCTTCCCCACAGACTTCTTCTCCTCAGTCTGGTAGAACTGGGCAGCATCTGATATGTTGCATGGCATATCCGCAAACGCCCCTGGAGAAACAAGAATTCAACTTGTCGCTTAGAGTTCCGCCCATTACTATGCAAAAATAGCCTTGAGTACAAAAGGCCTTACCAGCCGCAACCTTCCAGGCCTCCTGAATATCCTTCAGAGCACCTCCGGCTTCTTCTCGAGCATCCTCTCCGCCTTGGAGAGCAAGGGCGAGTTTGGATTCTTTCCCTACTAGACTCTGCTCCATGGCCTCGCTTTTCTTCATGGCCTCCTGGAGCTCTCGCTCAGCTTCAACGACACTAGCCTCGTGCTTCTCATGAAGAGCCTCTTCGGCGGCGGCCTTATTATCGGCTTCGGCCACAGCCTTCTTCAGTGCCTCAATTTCGGCACTCGCTCCTAGAAGCATACAATACGAGTATTTTCATTAGGCACACCTTCTAACTCGTGCCCAACTTAGCACAAGGTTTCGACATACCTTGCTTATCCTCCAACTGCTTCTTCACGCGGCCAAGTTCCTCTTCGACCCGTTCCAGACGCTGCTTTAGTCCGGACACCTTCGCATTATGAGCGGCGGTCGTCTCTGCAGACGCCTGTTTTCAAACAAAGGGATACACGTCAGTAACTGAGTCTCATGCAAAGCAGAAAAATTTGATCCCATGTCCGCCTTCTTCTCTTTTTCGCCGGACAGTGCATCAGGGGCTACTACTCATACTGTGACAATCTCCAAAAGGTTTCCAAAACATACCTCAAAGCCCTTCATAAGGCTAAGGCAAGACTCATTCAATCCGCTCTCAGCGGACTGAATCTTTTCAATCACCGCACCCAGGAGGGTGCGATGCTCATCGACGATGGACACACTCTTTAGCACCGTCGATAGGCCACCCAGCAACTCTGCTAGGATAGAGGTTGCTGGCGGAGCGGGCAAGCCTCCCTCCATCAAAGGTGGCTGCTCGCTCGATCTTGGAGCTTTAAAAGTCTTCGGGACCGTGTCCGGCTGCGGTCCGGACCTAAGATCGCCCTCAGCGTCGACACGCATGGGAGCCTCTGCTCCTGTGTATCCGGCCCCAGGGATGCGCCCCCTGGTCTGTATCCCTCTGAGACGACACCTCGGTGTCGCGCCGAGGCTTCGGGGAAGGGGCCTCTGGAAGCATCTCGCTCTCTAGGGCGTCTGAGCTCAGCGAATTCTTCGATGAGGACTGTCCGGCATGGGACCTCGCCGGGCTGCACAAAGTATGGCGACATTTAAACTAGTACATCCTAATGACCCCTGACACGTAGGTGTGTGCAGGTTTCATATACTTACGACTTCACCAGGGGCTGGGCCCTGGGATCCCACTCTGGGCTGCTATCGGCAGCCGTGGTGGACGCCCCGGGAGGGAACTTTTCCTCCTCTTTGGCGATTCGGCCTCTATGGATGAGGGGGCGTCCTTTTCTTCCCACCCCCTGCGGAGGACTCGTCTTCTTCCTCCTCCTCTTCGTCTTCGAAGGAAGGATGGTCGCCGGAGTCCTCAGATTCTGCGTCCGACCATCACGACGATGAAGGCCACTCCGGGTCTTCTTGACCTTCTTGGAGGCCTCTTTTTTTCGGCGCCTCGTAAGGTGCTGGGACCAGCATCTTCGTCAGAAGAGGTCCGGCCGGTTCCTCCGACAGTGGGGCTGGACAATGTATCCGCTCCACCTTTTTCATCCATTCCTGGGATTATTTTAGAAAGCATGATAAAAGCGTCCCCCTCAGGATACGTCAGCTAAAACATGGATGGACATAACACAGCAATGACATACCGGACTTGCAGAATGGGATAGTTGATACCCGCGGTCCTCGATGGAGTCCGGCCACGGTTTGCTGGACTTGAAGAGCACCTTCCAGATGTCCTTGTGGGAGGAGCCATAGAGCTCCCGCAGCGTCTGGTGTTCGGCCGGGCCGTATTCCCACAAATTGCAGGCTCGACGCTGGCAAGGGAGAACCAGGCGAACTAACATCACCTGGACTATGTTGACGAGTTTGACATCCTTGTCGACCACGCTCTGGACACGCGTTTGGAGCACTGACAGCTTGTCAGGTGAGGACCAGTTCAGTGGTAGTGGGGCTCCAGATCTGAATTCGAGGGAAGCGGGCCACTTTTTACCACGCGGTTCGGTGATATAGAACCACTGCTGCTGCCACTCCTTTACGGAATCATTGAAGGTGCCCGTCATCCATACAACCTTGGGCATCTTGCTCACCATGGCGCCGCCGCATTCGGCATGTTCGCCATTCACCACCTTGGGCTTCATGTTGAAGATTTTCATCCATAAGCCGAAGTGGGGCGAAATACGGAGAAAAGCCTCACATACTATGATGAACGTCGAGATGTTAAGGAAAGAATTGGGGGACAGATCACGAAAATCAATCCCGTAATAGTACATGATGCCGCGAACAAATGGGTGAAGGGGAAACCCGAGCCCGCGGATGAAATGAGGAATAAACACAACCCTCTCGTGGGGCTCTGGAGTGGGGACGATCTGTCCCGCCGGTGGAAGACGGTGGTCGATTTTCTTGGCCAAGTACCCGGCCTCTCGGAGCTTTTTGATATCCCTCTCCGGACGATAGATGCCATCCATTTGCCTCCTGCTCCAGATCCGGACATCTTCGGAGGACCTCTCTTCGGTGGAGAAGAAGAGTGCTTGGGTGCTAGAGCTCGAGCAGATGAGAATGGACTAGCGGAAGGAAAAGGCGTGTGTAAAAGGGAAAAAAGACCTTATCTCTTTATAAAGGCAGTAAAAAGCTGTTGCGTCTCCCCACTTTCCTGGTGGAACCCGCTCGTCCCCCACTCGCCGCAATTGACGGTGCGGTTGGGCTACCCGTACCCGTATTGATGAGAATCCCGTAATAAGGGGACACGATCTCTGCTTTGGCAAGATGTGCAGAGGAAACCGCCTTGCAATATGCGCTGTGGCTGGTTGTGGGAAAACGGTTCGAATAATGACTCAACCGTGGTATCATGTCACGTCATACAAAAATTGCCAGCAGATCAGATTTATGAAGTGCTATGCTCTCTACGGTGGTATGTGAAGATCATCTTGCAGATCCGGACACGATTTAAGTGTTCGATAATTATGTTGGAGTATTCGGAGATGGAACCCGCCTTGCAATGCCGAAGACAAACTGCACACCGGACTCATCATCATTGAAGCCTGGTTCAGGGGCTACTGAGGGAGTCCTGGATTAGGGGGTGTCCGGACAGCCAGACTATATACTTTGGCCGAACTGTTGGATCGTGAAGATACAAGACTCAAGACTTTGTCTCGTGTCCGGATGGGACTCTCCTTTGCATGGAAGACAAGCTTGGCGATCCAGATATTATATTTCCTTCTTTGTAACCGACTCCATGTAAACCCTAGCCCTCTCCGGTGTCTATAAAAACGGGAGAGTTTAGTCCTTAGAGACAGAATCATAATCATCATAGGCTAGCTTCTAGGGTTTAGCCTCTACGATCTCGTGGTATATCAACTCTTGTAACACTCATATCATCAATATTAATCAAGCAGGAAGTAGGGTTTTACCACCATCGAGAGGGCCCGAACCTGGGTAAAACATCGTGTCCCTTGCCTCCTGTTACCATCAGCCTTAGACGCACAGATCGGGACCCCCTACCCGAGATCTGCCGGTTTTGACACCGACACCTGCAGAGATTGTTCTTCACCTCCACCGTCACCACGCCATCGTGCTTCCGGAACTAATCTACTACTTCGCCCCTCTTGCTGGATCAAGAAGGCAAGGACGTCATCAAGATGAATGTGTGCTGAACGCGGAGGTGCCGTATGTTCGGTGCTTGATCGGGACGGATCGTGAAGGTGAATGACTACACCAACCGCGTTTATAAAATGCTTCCGCTTAGCGATCTTCAAGGGTATGAAGATGCTCTCCCCATCTCGTAACTATGCATCTCCATGGATAGATCTTGCGTATGCGTAGAATTTTTTTTGTTTTCCATGCAACATTCCCCAACACCCTGTTCATCGCCCTGAGAATGAACCACCGCCGAACGGTAAGTGGCCAATGATCTACCCTTTTCTGCTTGAAGTCATGTGGTGTCATCCATATTTGGTGTCCATTGCCATAGTCAATCAATTTTGAGCATGCACCATGTCAAAATCGAGGTTATGCTTTAGGGTTTGGAGTGGGGTTTTGGTAGGGTTTAAATATAGGATATTGAGCTCCAAATCATGTGATGTCGTTGTTCTTTAGTATTGCATTGCTATAATCTATTCATTTTGATTTAGCATGACAAAATCTTGATGCTGTGATAGGGTTTGGACTTGTCGGTTAGGGGAAGGTGTAAATTTTGGGATTTTTGTTTATGATGTTTAATTGATGCAGTTAATGTACTCTGGATGTTGCATTGATGCAGTACATTTACCTTGGATGTTGTATATATGCACATTTGAAGATAGCCCATATTTGTCTGTTCAGACATGGCAGGGAGAATTTACATGGGACATGGTAGATATAAGAGGTATGGTGGCGAGAGTCTTTGGCATGATCGGATAAAAAATATGACGTGATCACCATCGGTTGTGAATGATCTAATAGAAGAGATAGGTTATGAGAATGAGAGAAGTATGAAAATGTATTACCGTATGCCTGGTCTACAAGTAAAAGCTAATGGAGTTAGTGCCACTGGCAATATGAGGGCCTTCACGACCTTTAGGCCCCACTTTAGGGATAATACCTGGACCATGGTGAAACCATCAGGGATCTTGATAATGTTGTGGGATTTCCAATTGTAAAATTACTTCTTGTCGTTATCCATTTTAAGCTTGGAGAAGTGGAAGCATAGCTCAAACATATCAAAGTGGCCAGGCCTATAGTAGAGGAAGCAAAATTCATGTCTGGAGCTACAATACTGAAGAAGAAAGGCAAGAGAGTGGCTGGTATGGATGTTGCTAACATTGATAAGTGTGGTGATGAGATTGGGGATATGAATGATAGTGCAGATGCAACATAATCATCAGATGATGACTGTGACATTGACTACAATGCATAAATTGCAGGCAGTGAATATGCCATCTCAAAAGGAGATGATGATTTGTATGTCAACAATTTCTTTGATGAAGAAGAAGAGAGATGGAATGAAGAACATGTAGAGGATTCAGAGAATGATGAGCTACACAAGCTAGAGTCCAATGAAGATGGAGTTAAGATGAACTTCAAAGCATTTAGGGATGAGGATCTTCTATGTACTAAGTTCCATGTGGGCCAAGTGTTCCAAAGTGTTGAGCTACTTAGGAAGGTTGTGAAAAAATATTCACGCAGGAATAGGGTCAATATCAAGATGCCACCTAATGACAAGACGAGGCTGACGGTGCAGAAAACTAATAGTAGCCCTGATAGGGTGGTGCACATGACCGGAAGTACCAAAAGAGATCACACACATGGGGTTTACCCAGGTTTGGACCCTCGTCGTGGAGGTAACACCCTACTCCTGATTTGGTTTTTGATTGATGGGGGAACTCCCCATGTGAGGGGGCTACAATATGTGTGGAGATGTTTCCATTGAGACTATACTTGATGCCAATGCCCTGAACTATCCCAAGGTATTACCTTATAAAGGGGGCCGAGTCCTAGGGTTACCTGGTTTGCTAAATGACCCGGAGCCCTAATCGGTATGAGGGATTCTTGACTTGCACGCCAAGATGAAGACACTTCCAGATGGAGGGCTTCTTGCGGGACAAGGGGCCCTGGCCATACCTTGGCTTGTTGGGCTCTAAGGTGGGCCCACTGACGGGCCACCCTCAGTTCAGTACACCGCTAGTAGCCCCCGAGCTTGTCTGGAGTTTTGTCTATGCTTTTCCCAAATTTCTTGAGGATAAATCTTTACAACCTCCTCCTATATGAAATGAGTGAACTAGTCCGGCTTCAACTTACTTGACCTTAGCTGGTTTGTCTTCTTTTCCAACTTTTACAAGCAGAGTTTATTTGACAATGGCGTGGTGAGAACTTGCGTCAGATCATTTACTGGTTCATTTACGCTTTGCCTTGGACTGTAATTTACTTACAGGCGCATATCCCTAAACCTCTACAAGAGGCAAAGACCATTTCCTATGCTCCCTATGGGATCAATACTCTTACTTCTAAAAATCTAGAACTATACTATGTGCACTTGCAAACCATCAAGGGGACGGTGAGCGGTTATAACAGGATGGGCATAGCCAAGCCAAAAACCAGTCCCGAATCTTGGTCCGCGAAAAGAACAAACATCAAGAATAGGCACAACTATAACGCCTCGGCCATAGCCACCAGTTCTCGGCTGTTACGCCTGGAGGGATCTAGACTAGCCCCACAGACCAACACTAGTCTTTCCCATGCAATTTGTCATCACTCATGCGCACCCGGGACCAACTTCCCGGTCAATCACCCATCCTAGAATTACTCCAAGCCAACCACGCTTAACTTTGGAGTTCTTTTCGAATGGGCTCCCGGAAAATAAGGAATTCCTTGTTGATATGAGTAGTCTATCACTCCTATTAAGCCAGACTCTCACATACACCCCCACTCAAAGGAATCGACGTCCTCATTGGTCCATTAGGAACGTTCCTTCTTGCCACAGTCTGCACGTCCAGTCTGGCACATGGGCCATGTCGTGTGCCACAACGGACCACATGCGCCATGTGCCACATGCTAGCGCACCTGACCCGTGCATTCCCATGAAATCGTGAGGGTCGGCTCTGATACCAATTCTAACGTCCCAGCCATAGCCATCGTTTCCTGGTCATTACACCTTGTGGGATCTAGACTGGCCCCAAAGTCCAACACTAGTCTTTCCTGCGCACTTTTTCCTCACTCATGCGCACCTAGGACCAACTTCTCGACCAATCACCCATCCTAGAATTACTCCAAGCCAAGCACACTTAACTTTGGAGTTCTTTTCGAATGGGCTTCTGGAAAGAAGGAATTCCTTATTGATATGAGTATTCTATTATTCCTATTAAGTTAGGCTCTCACAACAACCAAAGAACATAGCAGATCCTTGAGTAGCTGGAAATATGAAAAAGGAACGACGAGCAAGGACATCAGATCTGGAATAGGAAAAAGTGAAACCAAGTCCAAACTTTAGTCAGCCGGAGAAGCAAATGGCACGTTGGCGGACGAAGCAAACAGAGTGCCAACGAGCGGCAAAACCACCAAGGAAGCTAGAGGAACCAGGCACGGGCTGTAAGAATCACGACGAATATGAAGAAATCTTGATACGGGTAAGAAGGGGACATATGAGCGTTGGGGGCAACACCACACACAACGTAAACCCATTGTGAAATGATGAGGGTGAACCAGCAATAGGAAACACGAGCCACTAACCGGCAGGACCAGAAAAAATGTGGCTCGATGGTTAGAATCAGGACAATGGTATTCTAAGTCCATCAGGGTTGAATTCCTGGTGCTCGTTGTAGGATCGAAAGTATGTATAGAGGGGGGTGATTAGACTACTTGACCAAATAAAAATATAGCATTTTCCCAATTTTAAGTCTTGGCGGATTTTAGCAACTTAGCACAAGTCAAGCAATCAACCTACACATGCAATTCTAAGAGTGTGGCAGCGGAAAGTAAAACATTGCATATGAAGGTAAAAGGGAAGGGTTTGGAGAGGGAAAACGGAATGTAGACACGGAGATTTTTGGCGTGGTTCTGATAGGTGGTGCTATCGTACATCCACGTTGATGGAGACTTCAACCCACGAAGGGTAATGGTTGCGTGAGTCCATGGAGGGCTCCACCCACGAAGGGTCCATGAAGAAGCAACCTTGTCTATCCCACCATGACCATCGCCCATGAAGGACTTGCCTCACTTGGGTAGATCTCCACGAAGTAGGCAATCTCCTTGCCCTTACAAACTCCTTGGTTCGACTCCACAATCTTGACGGAGGCTCCCAAGTGACACCTAACCAATCTAGGAGACACCACTCTCCAAAAGGTAATGGATGGTGTGTGGATGATGAACTCCTTGCTCTTGTGCTTCGAATGATAGTCTCCCCAACACTCAACTCTCTCTCACAGATTTGGATATGGTGGAAAGATGATTTGAGTGGAAAGCAACTTGGGGAAGGCTAGAGATCAATATTCTTGTGGTTGGAATCGAATGTATTGGTCTCAACACATGAGTAGGTGGTTCTCTCTTAGAAAATGGGTAGTGGAAGTGTAGGCACTTTCTGATGGCTCTCTCTCAAATGGAGAAGGGGGTGGGGGGTATATATAGCCTCCACACAAAATCTAACCGTTACACACATTTGACCCAACTCGGTCAGACTGAATAGAGAAACTCGGTGAGACCGATCTAGTTCAAAATGTGAACGTTAGGATTTTCGGTGGGACCGACATGATCAACTCGGTGGGACCGATGCACTAGGGTTAGGGCAAAACCTCATCTCGGTGAGACCAATCGCATGAACTTGGTGAGACCGATTTCAATAATTAATCAAACAAAGAGTTGGTCAAGCAAACTCGGTGGGACTGATCGCTCATTTTAGTGATACCAAAATGTTACAAAAGAGAAATAGAGAGTTTGCATTGCGAACTCGGCGGTATCGATCGCTCATTTTGGTAAAACCGAAACATTACAAAGGGAAACAAAGAGTTTGCAATCCCATCTCGGTGAGACCGAGATCCCTACCGATGAGGCCGAACTGATTAGGGTTTCTGGCTATCGCTATCTCAAAGGAACTCGGTGGCGCCGAATGAATCAAATCAGTGGGGCCGAGTTTGACTTTAGGTTTAGGACATATTTGGATTTGAGAAAGTGATTGAGGGCTTTGGAGCATACATTAAGCATTTTGAGCAAGTAGACCATTAAACAACACCTCATCCCCTTTTAATAGTATTGGCTTTTCCTATGGACTCAATGTGATCTTGGATCATTAAAACAAAAATGAAGAGTCTTGAGCTTTTGCCAATATGTGTCCTTAGCATTTTCAGGGGTCCACATCTCTAGTCCATGCTATGCCAATCATTGAACTTTCTGAAACATTTAACTTGAATGGCTATTAGTTCAATGAGCTATATGTTGTTATGAATTACCAAAACCACCCCGGGATTAGTTGCACTTTCAATCTCCCCCTTTTTGGTAATTGATGACAACATATAGATCAAAGCTTCAACAAATGATAGTATAAATGAAGTACATCGTCACTTTGAGAAGTATGTGATAAGCAAGAGCTCCCCCTAAATTTGTGCATTATTTAGAGTTTGCTTTTGAATGCAAATGCACAATCGATTAGGATCATGGGTTACTCTTCCATGTCACATACATCTTGGTGGAGTGCTCAAAATGATAGAATATAAATAGCATGCACTCATCACCAAGGCAAACATGAATGATCATACACAAGAGTGATAAGATATCATCGTTCAAGCACACATTAAGGCATAATATGATCAAACACATGATCATAGAAGTATCTCACACACAAGCACAAATAATGTAGCAAGCAAACAAGCAAATAACAAGTAGCAAGAGAGGCAAATAAAAGCAAAACTCTCTCTCTCAGCCTATGATTTATACACTTTCTCCCCCTTTGGCAACAAGTTACCAAAAAGCTTGAAAATGCATAGTGCTATACGGCACTCTAAGCACGATCTTGGGAAGCTCCGATGTGCAAAGATGGCATGGAGAGGACAGCATCTACAAAATCTTCCACTGATGTCTGGGGAACTGGAGGAGTTTCAACTGGAGGGGCAACTAGGGCAGTGGCTGCAGGTGCTAAGTGGTAGCTCTCATGTCACTAGCTGGCACAGCTGCAGACCTGTGTGCCATAGGCACTCTCTGAAATGCATCCATGGTAGCTCTCCCTCTCTTGTCCTCTGCTTCTTCTTGAAGTTGCTCAACTGTAGTCTGAATTTCTGTGACCTTCAAGTCTAGATAATAAAATTTTGTTTCCATGATTCTCTCAAGAATTTCTTGGTTTTGAGTCAGGGTGGTTAGTCTTTTCTCAATTCTCACTGTGGCCACAAGCAGATAGTAAGCTGATCCTACTTGGTCTTGAGATTTACAGTTGAGGCAGTTGGAACCTTGGAAGTCTTTGCAGCTTCTGCTTTCTCTCTCTTCTCCTCATCCTCTACAGATGTAGGATGTGATGCATCCATGACAACAACATTGTCCTCAAATTCTGGCCTTAGGGGAAGGTGCTCTCTATCTAGAAGATCTGTGCTTGTACCCATCTTGGAGTTGATGAGCATCTAAATGTGTGGGGCATATCCACATGACCTCTTCTGATCTACTACAGTCCTCTTAATTGTTTCAACAATCAAGGTCATCACCTTGAACTTCTCTGACACATCAAACATATGCAGCAAGTTGATTGAGTGCCCTCTAATCATCTTGTCATCTCCTGATTTGGGCAACAAAGTATACCTCAAAATAGTGTTGATGGTAGGCAGCCCTGACAACAAACAATAGATGGAGCCAAACTAGTGAGTCTCCAAAGCATCATCAAAAATTTCCTTGTACATGTGTGCCATGGAGTTATGGCCTTTTCTGGGCTTGTCATAAACATCTGTGTCATGCTCAGATTCTTCAGGGGCATTGATCAGCTTGGCCCACTCAACAATGGAGGATTTGTACCTAGTACCTTCAGTCATCCAGACTATTTTGCCATCTGGGTAAAAATGTGCAGTTGAATAAAATTGCATCACCATCTCATAATTCCACTCTGTAAGTTCCTGACCAACAAAAGTATCAACTTCATTCATCTCGAAACTCTCATGAACTCCAGAGAAGTAGTCAACATTGTTGTCAATATATTCCCAGTCCACCCATCTCATGTCACTGACTATTGGCTTCTTGTCCAAAAGAACTGTCTCATAGAAGTCCTGCTGCTCCTTGGTGTGAAACCTGTAGTCCACAGCAGTCCTTCTCCTTGTAGCATAGGGGTCTGTCTGTCTCCACAGTCTGAGACTTGCATCTTTTCTCTCATTCATGTTCTCTTCTACTGGATGAGTGTCATCATGATCTGGAATTTTTTGCTTAAGCTTCCTGAGCACTTGGGGCTCAACATCCTCTTGAACTTCAAGCATTGGGGCCTTATTCTTCTCTGCAGCTGAGATATTTCTTGTGGGTCTCTTGGGTGCTATTGGCTTTGAAGCTTGAGCAGCAGCAGCAGCAGCAGACTTGGGAGCTGTCTTGGGCTCAGATGGAGCAGCCCCAGGCTTGATAGCATCTCCCATTAGCTTCTGGGTCTTGGCATGAGGTGCAATGGGCTCTTCCTCCTCCTCTTCATCTGATGAATGCTTCTCAAACTCAGCCATTGGATCAACAAGCTTGCACCATCTTCCTCTTTTCCTTTCCTTCTTTTTCTTTCCTCCAGCAACCTCTTCTTCTCTTGGTTCAACAGTAGCTTGAGTTGAGGCTCTAGCTTTGGACATAGGGATTCTCTTGGCAGGAGTCTTCTTGTGCATTCCAGGCTTGGTTGAAGCAGGAGTGCCAAATTCCTTCTTGACAACCTTCTTCTTTGAGGTTACTTCCTGAATTTCAAAATCCTCATCTTCTGAGTCATAAGTTCTCTTCTTCCTTTGCCCAATAGTAGCCTTACGAAGATTGCTTGGGGTGTTTCTGCTACCCTCCTCATAACTGTTGTTTGAGGGACTAGTGCCCTCGCTCTGATTTGCATGCTCTTCTGACCTGTTCTGGCTATCACTGTTGTCTGACATCTCTGACATTGAAAGCTGACCCTATGAATAGATAGGTTGAGATAGAGTGGATGAGCATCACAAAGAATAGATATTTTGCAAAACAAATGAGTCAAAAACTTAGTTTTAGTTTTCTACAGAAACCATTTCGGAGCTACCGATATTACAAACTCGATGACACCGAAGCAGTTATGGAGTCTAAACATGCAAGATCGGTTAGACCGGGATGCAGTTCGGTGACTCCAAGTTGCTAGGGTTTCACAGAGAAATGAACTCGGTCACACCGATTGGTATGTTTTGGTCAGACCCAAAAATACTTGTGCTATGTCCTAAGCCAAATCAGGGAGACCGACATCCTAATATCGGTCGGTTTGAGATGAGTTCGGCGGAAACCTAAACCTAAATTTTTGCATCAAATCTAATCTAACGGAGTTTGCAATGGATAGAGTTGTCTCAAATGTGGCAAGAATACAAGCATTGATCTTTGTGCTCGGAATCCGATTGGGGATGGCACAAAGGGACGAGTTCATACCCTAACTTGGCGATGAACCCGCTATGGCGACAATGGCGGCAAAGATTCCTGTTGATAGCGATGGAGATTAGCGGCAGGAGGATGCTGATGACGAGAAGACGATTCGGAGACCTCGAGTCAGCAGAGCTGGACAGGCGCGGGCGAAGCGTTTGGAGAAATTTCCAAATTTTCAGCCCGTGGGTATATATATCCAGACTCTGTCGGTGTGACCGAGTGGAACGCTTCATTGGCGCCGAGATGCAAAATCACAAGCGGTTGCTGCAACTCGGTGTGACCAAAAATTTCAAATCAATTGCACCGAGATTAAAACCTAGATCAACTTAATGAACTCGGTGTGACTGAATGGGATGAATCAGTCAGACCGAAATGCCTTCAGAGGTTTTGGAACTTAAGTCTATGATGAATCGGTGGCTCCGCGTGCTCCTCACTTAGAGGGTCTGAATATGACTTGATCAAACTTTGTGATGTAGCATGAACAGATTTGAGGCGAGAAAAGCATAGATAGCTAGAGGGAGTACTTAGGCATTCTTGTCCATCCATTTGGCAAAAAGAAAGGCAACCAACCAAAGCAACAAATGGATGTCCTTGAATGGAGAAAATTATTCAACCAACATGCTCACACAATAAGATAGCAAATAAAATATGTGACAAAGCATGCACAAACACTCTAGCATCTATCAAACAACTGGAGATGACTAGGTCATCTATATATGAGTATATTGACTTAGGAGTCAAATGAGAACATTTGATCATAGGTCATACTCATCATTTAAGCACAAGTGGGATTACCACTTTTACATAAAGCATTGTTGTGTTCACACCATTAGAGTTGCTTTAGCTCAATTCTTAGAGCAAAGCTCCCCCTAGATGTGATATCCCCTTTTAGAGGGATGAACTAACCTTGATTTTTTTATGATGACTTCATGTAGATGTTTAAGATGTGGATGCTCAATGTTGATGTAGATTATTTGGAGCAATACATTGGAGTGAGTTGCACTTTCAATACCTACATGGGTTAGTCCCACAAGGAGCAAACAAGGATATCCATAGACATAGAGTGAAGTACACATATGATGATGTCCATGAAAGCATTTGGTTACCTTGTCCCTTGACTTACCAGCAAGATGGTTTGTGACTCCTTGAACTAGTGCAAGATGTGGAAGTTGATTGCACTTGTCCTTGCCAAAATGAATATGAGTGAAGTATGTTGGCGGAGTCACCCTCAAGAACTCTCTAGTTCTTCTTCTTTTGGATCCACATAAACTTGATGGGAATCCTTGGAGTTGTAGTAGCACTTGATGAAGTAGAACTTTAAGTGGTCTTGGGAACCCACTTGACCAAGGCCTTAGGAGCTTCTTCAAATGCATCAATATCCTCTTGAAGCTTGTCCTTGCCTTTTAGCTTGTGGTCTTGTGGTGGAAGATCATGTTGAGCTTGTGTTCCCTTGAAGGAAGTAGGATAATACTTCTCTTGTTCAGGAACAAACTTCGTCTTAGGGTATTGACCTTCTTCCCACATGACTCCATTGGCATTGAACTTTCATTCAAAACCAACACCTTGATTCTTCCGGTGCCTTCCTTGCTTGCGTACAATTTCCTCAAATTGCTTACTTCCGACAAGGCTCTTGTAAACACATTTCTCTATAATTCCCTTCAATAAGCTATTTTCTTGCTCAAGTGTAACTTGGCTAAGAGAATCATTAGTGGAATCAAGAGAGCTACTAGAAGCAACAATATTGGATTTAACATGATTATTGTTACTACTAGAAGAAGAATCTTTCTTACTCTTGTTTCTAGATTTTACTTGTGGCATGTAAGTAGACAAGAGTAAACGCTTGGCAATGTAAGAAGAACTTTTCTTCCAAAGATCATCATTGATTGCTTTTAAGAACCCATGCTCTTGCTCTAAGTTGAGCTTTTCGAAACGTAGCTTCTCATGAGTCTTTAAAAGTTCTCGATGATCCTCTAAAGTAGTTTCATGAGCTAACTTAAGAGTGTTTAGTTCTTTAGTTAGATGCGCAATCTCCTTCTTATCATTATCATTCGTTTCATCTTGATTAGCATGATTAATAGCAATTTCATCATAGTTTTCATCACTAGCATTGTCAACAAGCAAATCATCATCACCTACCAAATCATCTTCATCACTATTGAAATCAATATACTCGGGGTGTGATACCTTAGGGCCTTTAGCCATGAAGCATCTTCCAATTCCTTCATTTGGTGAGTCAAATATGTCGTAGGAGTTGGTTGACACAAGTGCAAGACCGGCAACACCTTCATCTTGAATATATTCGGAGTCGGAGTGATAACTTCTCTCGGACTGGTTGTCGGAGTCGGAACTGGATACCCGTTCACCAACATGAGCTTGATGTCTTCGTTTTGTGTAGCTCCTTGATGACTTGTCCTTCCTTTTCGAACCCTTGCTTCTATGAGAGGGTCTTCGTTCATAACGATCATCTCTACTCCTTCTCTCTCTTGGAGGTGATTCATCTCTTCTACTTCTCCTTTTAGGCGAGTCTTTTTTTGTAGGGAGCCGTACACTCATTGGAGTAGTGTCAGGGTCTTCCACAATTGTAGCAATTGTGATCATGACTAGAAGATCTTTTGTCATGGTAGGATCTTGACTTGGAGCTTCTTTCTTTGCTTCTACTCTTGTATAATTTGATGAAGTTCTTCACCATTAAGCTCAATTCTTCATTGAAGACTTGTTTTTCACTTGATGTAGCAGGAGCATCACATGAAGCTTTATAAGCACCACTAGACTTGTTGTGAAGCTCTTCCTTATCCTCGAGTGACATCTCATGAGCAACAATTCTTCTAGTGACTTTTGTTGGCTTGAGATCTTTGTAATTGGAAATCATTTGGATCAATGTGCACACGGTATCATATTTTCCATCCAAGGCTCTTAGGATCTTCTTGATGATGAATCTGTCGGTCATCTCTTCACTTCCTAAGCCGGCAATATCATTTGTGATGAGAGCAAACCTAGAGTACATTTCAGCGATACCTTCACCATCCTTCATTTTGAACTTGTCAAGTTGACTTTGAAGCACATACAATTTGGATTCCTTGACGGACTCGGTACATTCATGCATATCAATCAAAGTATCCCAAATTTCCTTTGCATTCTCAAGACGGTTGATTTTGTTAAATCCTTTGGGGCACAATCCATTGAAGAGGATATCGCAAGCTTGAGCGTTGTATTACATCATCTTCAATTCTTCCGCAGTTGCATCATGATTTGGTTCTCTCCCATCGAAAAATTCACCTTGCAAACGAATACACACAATAGCCCAAACAGTGGGGTTATGTCCAAGAATATGCATTTTCATCTTATGCTTCCAACTAGAAAAATTAGCACCATCAAAGTAAGGACCTCTACGGTGGTAATTTCCCTCGCTAGACGCCATACTCTCCTAGGTTGTGAGACCAAGGCTATGATCACCAAAAGCTATGGAAATCAAGGCAAATGGAGACCAATGCTCTGATACCACTTGTAGGATCGAAAGTATGTCTAGAGGGGGGTGATTAGACTACTTGACCAAATAAAAATCTAGCATTTCCCAGTTTTAAGTCTTGGCAGATTTTAGCAACTTAGCACTAGTCAAGCAATCAACCTACACATGCAATCCTAAGAGTGTGGCAGTGGAAAGTAAAACATTTCATATGAAGGTAAAAGGGAAGGGTTTGGAGAGGGCAAACGCAATGTAGACACAGAGATTTTTGGCGTGGTTCCGATAGGTGGTGCTATCGTACATCCACGTTGATGGATACTTCAACCCACGAAGGGTAACGATTGCGTGAGTCCATGGAGGGCTCCACCCATGAAGTGTCCATGAATAAGCAACCTTGTCTATCCCACCATGGCCATCACCCATGAAGGGCTTGCCTCACTTGGGTAGATCTTCATGAAGTAGGCGATCTCCTTGCCCTTACAAACTAATTGGTTCAACTCCACAATCTTGACAGAGGCTCCCAAGTGATACCTAACCAATCTAGGAGACACCAGTCTCCAAAAGGTAATAGATGGTGTGTTGATGATGAACTCCTCGCTCTTGTGCTTCAAATGATAGTCTCCCCAACTCTCAACTCTCTCTCACACACGGATTTCAATGTGGTGGAAAGATGATTTGAGTGGAAAGCAACTTGGGGAAGGCTAGAGATCAAGATTCTTGTGGTTGGATTGGAATGTATTGGTCTCAACACATGAGTAGGTGGTTCTCTCTCAGAAAATGAGTAGTGGAAGTGTAGGCACGTTCTGATGGCTCTCTCTCAAATGGAGAAGGGGGTGGAGGGGTATATATAGCCTCCACACAAAATCTAGTCGTTACACACATTTGACCCAACTCGGGCAGACCGAATAGAGAAACTCGGTGGAACCGATCTACTTCAAAATGTGAATGTTAGGCTTTTCGATGGGACCGACATGATCAACTCGGTGGGATTGATGCGCTAGGGTTAGGGCAAAACCTCATCTCGGTGAGACTGATCGCATGAACTCGGTGAGACCGATTTCAGCAATTAATCAAATAAAGAGTTGGTCAAGCAAACTCGGTGGGACAGATCGCTCATTTTAGTGATACCGAAACTTTACAAAAGAGAACCAGAGAGTTTGCATTGTGAACTCAGTCGGACCGATTGCTCATTTCGGTAAGACTGAAACGTTACAAAGGGAAACAAAGAGTTTGCAATCCCATCTCGGTGAGACCAAGATCCCTATCAGTGAGACCGAACTGATTAGGGTTTCTGGCTATGGCTGTTACAAAGGAACTCGATGGCGCCGGATGAATCAAATCTGTGGGGCCGAGTTTGTCTTTAGGTTTAGGACATATTTGGATTTGAGAAAGTGGTTGAGGGCTTTGGAGCATATCACTAAGCATTTTGAGCAAGTAGACCATAAGCAACACCTCATCCCCTTTTAATAGTATTAGCTTTTCCTATGGACTCAATGTGATCTTGGATCACTAAAATAAAAATGAAGAGTCTTGAGCTTTTACCAATATGTGTCCTTAGAATTTTGAGGGGTCCACATCTCTAGTCCATGCCATGCCAATCATTGAACTTTCTAAAACATTTAACTTGAATGGCTATTAGTTCAATGAGCAATATGTTGTTATGAATTGCCAAAACCACCCGGGGATTAGTTGCATTTTAACTCCTATTTCCTGGATTTATTTTAGGATTTTCGGCAATGCGCATTCAGTGGGAGGAGACGTTCTTGTTGACTATGAGGCACCTGCGGTGACTTCGTCAATCTCAAGATTATATGATGGCTTGGTCACTCAAAGCTGCACATAGGTTAGGGTGTATGTGTGTATGTTCATAGGGGTGAGTGTACAAGTGTATATATGAGCGCTTGCGTCTGTACTGTCTTAAAAAATGGCGGGACAAGAAACAAACGGGGCCAAGATCAGCGACAGGGCCAAAGAGTGGAGTCCTGCAGAGCAATCCATGGCATGGGGAAGGTAGCACAAAGAGAACACAAAGCAACATAGAAAGAACACATTATCGACACATAAAGATATCAAACAAGAGTATCAACCCCACTGACGGCTGGAACCTAGCGAATTGATCCATCTGTTTTCCTCTCATCCCTGGCGGCTGGAACCTAGCCGCCGCCAGGAGAGGCCAATCGTCAGTGGTGAGGGGGTCACCGGATCCATGCGTGTGGATTGTATTTACTCCCTCATAGTATAGGTTTTTAAGTTGTTAATTGTCTTGGCTTTGGTAGCAATGATGACGATGCTGAATAATGATTCTTCGGATCCTTCCCTGACGAGGCCATCGGTCCTATGGTTGGGGATGGATTCGGAAACCAGTATGTTCAAGCAAGGATGGCATGGCGGTGGCGGCATCCTCGTGGTGGACCAGTGTCCTCGGGCGCCGCCGTCGCAACGACGTTTGCTCCAGCGTCGACGCAGAGCTTGGGGATAGTCTAGGAGCGATGCAGATTGTGGTCTGCATCGATGACATCTGGAAGATAGAACTTCTGATGTGTTTGTGGTTCGTGGATGGCGGGTATGATTTCTCACTACTAGGGAAAACCTTATACACAGAGGATTATCAGTAGCGCTGGTTAGAACAAGGTGCTATTGTTATTTAACAGTAGCGTGCTTTATCTCTCGTGCGACTGCTACATACATAGCAGTAGCGCGGCACTACAAAAACGCGCTACTAATATTTTTGGCAATCACCGTTGCCGTCAAGCTAGGCATAGTAGTAGCGCTTTCTAGAAAACGTGCTACTGCTAAGTGAGTATCATTAGCGCATTTTGCTATACCGTGCTACTGGTAAGTCTAACTTACCTTCACCGCGCGACCCTCACTCTCCCCTCCCCACACTCTCCATCTCCATCGTCCCGCATGTCGCCGCCGCTGCCGGCCCGTCGCCGCCGCCACATTACCGCCCGATGCTACTGTCGTCGCCCCCAGCGGTATGTCTCCCTCCCTCCCTCCGACCGTCCTCCCTCCCTAGCTCCCTCCTCCATCCCTACCTCCCTCCCTCCTTCCTACCGCCCCCGAGGTAGCTCCTCCTACCTTCCTCCTCCTCCCTCCCCCTCCT
>NC_041389.1:676352635-676358205 GCF_002162155.2 Triticum dicoccoides
ACCGCCTCCTCCCTCCTTCCTCTCCCTCCCTCCCTCCCTCCTTCCTACCCCTCCTCCCTTCTCTCTATTCTTGTAGAATGTAGGTAAATTAAATGTAGATTATAGAATGTATACATTGTGGAATGTAGGTTTTCTAATATAATGATTTTTAGGTCATTTGAGTAAATGTAGTTTTTTTACTATTTTAGGTGTTTTGAATAGAATAGGAAACTTTAGGTTTTTGATTAGAAATTTTAGTAATGGAAATTTTTAGTTGGTAGAATTTGAAAAAAATGCCCTATACTTGTTATATTCTGAACTTAGCGCATATTTTTAGGGTTTAGTAAAAAAATTAGTAATAGAAACTTTTAGGTATAGATCATTTTGAATTATAGAAATGTATTGGAATGCTATATGACAAATTTCTAGGTATCAAATTTAGTAATAGGAATTCAAGCAATCAAACTCTAAGTTATATGGTGAAACTAGGGCATTTTTCTATGGTTCAGGAAGTAAACAATAGGTAAAAAATCAAGGCATTTTTCTAGGGTTTAGGAAACAAATTGCAGAGAGTAGAAATTCTTATTTGGAATAAAATTGAATAATGTTTTTGTTTATATTTTGTTTTTATAGAAATCGAGGAGCCCCTGCATCATCCTCGCTGTCGTCCCCGTTACCGACCCCCTCCGACCTTGAGGTGAGACCAGCCAAATCCCCATCGATGATGATGTAGATGTTTTGATAGATGTAGTAGTGTAGTAGCTAGATGAGTAGCTATGACAATTTTCATGGAGTAGAAAATTTTAAATGTAGGTGTTTCAAATATGACGGAGATTTAGACATGTGATGTGTAGTGTTGTGTACTACTAGTGCTTGCCCAAGTGGCCTATGTTGCAGGGAACACCATAGAGTGGTCTATGTTTTGCCGGAATGTTAATTAATTTCCATTCCGGCAAATTTCAGGGGCTCGATATATGTCCTTTTTAGCAAAGGTCATGCCAGATTTTTCCGTGAATTTTGGCATGACTTGTGCTAGAATATGTAGGAAATATCGAGTGTCCTAGATTTTCTAGAAAGATAATTAAACGACATTTCGGGTTGAATTTAAGTCTGTCGGGACTTCATCATATATGAGAGAAGAAGAATGTCGACTATTGTCATGGGGGTCGTTCTTCCTCTTCTTTCTCGTGATAGACTTTTTGGTAATGCACGAGAAGGAAGAGAAGAACGACCATCACCGACAGTCGCAAATGTCAGAGAGGAATCAGTGAGGGAGAGTCTCCACCATATATGAGAGGACGAAGAATCCCGACTGTTGTCGTGAGGGAAGCTTCTTCTTCATTTGTAGGTGTTAGACATTTTGGTGTAATGCACTTTCAAATGAAAGTAGGAGCTTCCATCACTGACGGTCGCAAATGTCAGAGAGGAAGAATCCCGACTGTTGTCGTGGGGGTTGCTTCTCCTTCGTTCCCGTGTGCTAGACATTTTGGTGTAATGCACTCGGGGACGAAGGGAGGAGTGACCATCACCGACGGTTGAATATATACGCCACGTGAGCTGAGAGTATTCAAGAAATGACTCGACAGACCGATAGTCAACCCGTGATGAATAATAATGATCTAATTTAGTTTTTTTAGTACATATATTGAATTTTAGAAGTTTAATCTTTCAATTATGAACATAGGAAATGTATGACGACAATGATAGGATCCCGGCATGCGACTATCGCGGCGATGACCGGGGTCTGTGCGGCAGGCCTCACCTGGTAGACGGTCGGCGCTTCAGTATTAAGCTCGACGAGACCTTCAATGTTGAAATGGTACGCAACGACGACAAGTCTTTTTTCATAATTAAGCATGACTTCTACTTCTTCAATGTGTAATTTTCGTCTTTTACAATTCGACTAGCTTATCCCATGCCATGCAAGACGTTGTGTCTTGGATAAGCTGAATTTCGAAGATCATGAGAATATGGAGACTAAGATAGTTCACCTCATGACCCATCATGGTTATGCTTTTGCTGTAAAGCTATACAATTCCGAGAGCGTAACCCATTTTGGTAGCTCGAATTGGGAAGCTCTATGAAGGCATATGATTTTCCGGAGGGTATGCATGTCACCTTTGATCTTGGTGATCCTGAAGGTGACATCGACGAAGAGAATATGGACATTTGGGTCCTTGTTGATACGCTTCCACTTCTACCTCTATGTGAGTTTCTCAAACATATTTATTCAGTAATTTATATTGTTTATTTTTCAAAATAGTTGACAGCTTATTTTCATTCTTCAGAAAATGTACGAAAGATGGTAGACATAACCTACTACACTGATGGCGCTGAATTAACTTATGAGGATAAAGATCACCTTATCTTATTTATTATTGATGTTGAGAATTATAATATCAATTATGAAACTCCTGCACATTATGGTCAATATGTGCCACTAGTGCACGTGTTGAACTACGGTAACATCTATGGAGATGACATGGTAAGATTTTTTACTATTACGACATTCGTGCATCTTTTGCATATATTCTTCTAAAGCTAAACTACATTGCTAACTACGGCATTATTATTATGTTTTTCAACAGAAAATCTTGAAGGATTGTGTGCCTGATCTGATGTTTCCGAAAGGTTGCCTTGATGTTATTAGCTTACGGCCAAGTCCGCCTAGGCTTCACCTCTGTTCATACCGGATTTCTAAAACCGATGAAGACATGGCAATTAAAGAATGGAAAAAATGTATGAATAATCATAGGGAGCTACTTGGAAGCAACATTGTGCGAAGCGCAAGAATTGGAGACGGGATAATCTCCATTCTCCATAATGGAGTGTCAGGGCCTATCTTGTTTTATGTTATTTTACCTTAGAGAGGGTAGTAGGTCCTAGCTAGTACTCATGATCATGTGCTAAGAACAATTAAGTAGGGTTGGTTAGATGACTATGATGATGATGAGTATGACTTATTATTGTGATAACGATGATGAGTTATTAGATGACTATGATGAGGAGTATGACTTTTTATTATGATAACGATGATGAGTTATTATTAATGATGACGATGCTTAGTTGTTATATGTAGTAAACTTAGCAGTAGCGCGTGTCAAAATGCGCTACTGCTAAAAGTTAGCTGTAGCACCTTATCAGTAGCGCGCCCACCCGCGCTACTGATAGACATCTGACCTGCGCTACTGCTAGGCTTTTCCCTAGTAGTGTCCTCCTTCGGCGTCTTAGTTGCTGTGGGGTGCCAGATCTAGAGTTCGATGTCGTGTCTAGGGTGCTGCCCCGACCTGATTCATTCAATGAAAAGGGCTTCACTGTTAGTGAGCCACCTTGGAGGTCCGCAAAGCTGCATATGAGCGATGGAGCCGCGTCGAGCTCGGGTGAGGAGGTGATCCATCATTCTTTTCTTTGGTGGTTGTTGTCGTGGTGCCGGAGGCAGGTGACGGACGTTGATATCAAGCTCAGAGATGTTCTACTGTGTTTTTAGTTTTGTCACGTTGGTCCTTATGTGACCTGTACTTTGATCTTTATGATATGAATGAGACACGTATTACCATTCAAAAAAATACAGCCGGACATAGCAAAAAAGTTTAGCGGACATAGGAAAAAAATTACAGCCGGACATATGAGAGAGGGTTTGAGGCGTCCGGCCGTAGATGCTCTAAGAGCCACTAGTAGTACCCTCAAACACTTAAACCAGTTTAAGGGTTGAGAATTGGCATTTTTTGGCACTTTTAAGGGTTGAAAAACAGGGACAAAATATTTGAGGGTTCTAGTCTTTGCCGCAACCCCAACCCTTAAAACTGTCATTTGACATATCACGATTATCACTAGAAAAACACAATCAACCTTGAAATAAACTAGGAAATGAAAATCATTGATGCATGGTTTAATAGTTTACATCACAAAATCATCATCTCCCCCCCCCCTCATCGGCACCATCACCAAAAAGTTGCACCTCAGCGCCATCTCCTAGACCACTTCCACGTCCATCAAGCACCTCCATAGGCGCCGATGGTGGAGTCCTCCACACCGCCATCGCCACCACCACTCATCGTAGTGTCACCTTGAAGAGTAGAGGATGCACCACGGAATATCCTCTTCCTCTCTGCGATGTCCTCCTTGTAGTCCCTCCACCACATCAATTGGTCTTCATCCATGTCCTTCTTGGACATCATCATGTGATCCTTCTCTTCCACCATGAGTTATTTCCATGCCTTTGCTTCTTTAACCTTGATCATCCTCTCCTCCAAGTCGGCCTTGCGCTTGGCTTCTTCACGCCTTGCTTCAACTTGTGCAAGCTTCACCACTTTCTTCTTCTCGGTGATAAGAAGCTTTGTCTCCAATGTCTTCATTGTCAATGTCTCCCTTGACTTCATCATATGCTCCATCTTCTCCCTTATGTTTGACGCTTCTCCTTCCATCTTCTTCCTTAGCTTATCCTTCTTGGTTCCCTCGGGCTTACACAAGTTCCTTTCCTCCTCATCACTATCATCCATCCTAAGCATTGCCGCCTTCTTGGGTGCGGTCTCTTGATCCCTCAACTTCCACTTGTCAAAAGTTTGAAGAATTGCCCAAACATGCTTAAATGAGAATGCTTTGCCCTTGGAAGCGGCCATCTCCTTGTACCTCAAGCCGGCAATTGCCTCCTACAAACCCACCAATAGCATAGTAAACACACATAAGAACCTAACAATAGCATAGAAAATCAAAATAGATGTGAAAACACACACATGTACTCACATAGTCACTCTCCACGGTTCCACTGGGCGGTGCATCCTTCACTTGGTCCATTGCCGCACTCCAACGAGCACATTGGGGCTTCATCAACTCCCACCGGCCTTGAAGCGACCGGTATGTACGAGAGATGTACCCACCGGTCTTCGGCATGATCTTGCAATAGGTGTCCTCTATGCGTTGCCAATATCGTTTACCGGTTTGCGGTACCGGTGCTTGCATCCATCCCCACATGTGCCCAAGCACGAACCAAGAGAATATCTTCGGCCTCGCTATAGTTTGTCAAGCGCACGGCAGGGCGGGCAATGGCGGCGAACGCCTCCTCCTCTATCTTGGTCACCTCCTCCTCATCTTTACCTTCCTCCTCCTCATCACCCTCTTCCTCCAAGTCATCACCAAACTCAAAGGGTTTGAGAGGAGGAGCCCCGAGGTCCACCTCCGCGCTTTGGAGAAGTCCCATGAACGACGTCGTTGTTGCGGGCATACCGCCGTGCACGTCCGTGCCTTGGAAAAGTCCCATGAACAACGTCGTTGTTGCGGGCATACCATCGAGCACCTCGTGCACGACGGGCGGAGGGTCGGTGATTGGGGGCGCGGGCGCGGTCTTCTTCCGGGAGGTGGTCCTCATCACGATCGGGGTCCCTCCCGTGGCGAGCTTGGCGACCGCAGCACCCTTCGGCCCAATCGACGACATCTTCCGGCGGCGCTTGGTGGTGGGCGGCTGCGGCGGGGCGAGTTCGGGCAGGGCGAGGGAGGAGGCGGGGCCGGGGCGACTGCGGGCTGCGGAGGGACGACGTGCTGGCCAGCACGCCGCCGCTTAGCATCGAGGACGTGGGTGGCGGCGACCACCGACA
>NC_041389.1:676358509-676375150 GCF_002162155.2 Triticum dicoccoides
ACTCGGGACGGGCGGCTGTTGGGCCAACGCGGGCGTCACGGAGGTGGCGATTGGGGGCGGGGCGACGGGCGGGCCGAGGGAGGAGGCGGGCGTGAGGACGAAGGCGGGCGGCGGCTCCATGGCGCGCGGCGGCCGGCGGCTGCGAGCTTGGCGGCCGGCGGGAGGAAGGGACGGGGCTGATTTTTCCCTCCGGCGCTTTCACAGCGGAGGAATAGAGGTTGGGGTTGTTTCCCCTCTCCAACCCTCACTTTTAGAAGCTGGGAGAGCGACCCGGGCTCCAACCCTTAAAATTGTTTAGGGGTTAGGGGTTCAGGGGTTCTAGTCTTTCCATTTATTTGTTTCAACCCGTAAAAAAAATTATTTTTGAGGGTTTGAAGGTACTACTAGTGATGCTCTAAGAGTAGAAAATGAAACATCTCAAATAAGGTGAGTACCCGTTCAATAACGAATAGATCGAAAATTTCCTCGCAGAAAAAGAGAGAAGATGTCCGTAACGATAATTCACATGAGAGTCTTGCATATTTAAAACAGGATCTTGTATTTTGTGCCCTCAAATAAACAGGATCTATACATCGGCAGCTAAAATTACAGTTTGCGTAAAAGTACAGTCAGGAGGGTGTTGACACAGCGAGAGGTTGCTAATCATCAGCTTATAACAACGGCCGCTGGATCCTCTGCCCCTGTCGATCTGAAAGGCGGAGGACGCGCTCGCCGCGAGCCCGGCAACCCCATTGCAATGGCGCTGTCGGTACAGGTCTCCGCCGTCGCCGCCCCGCATGTCCTCCCTCTCCCACGCCGCCTCGCGTCTGCTCCGGGCCCGGCGCCTCCTCTCACTCTCCACCGGTCCGGCTCCGGCTCCGTTCGGTTGACGCGGCGGGCGAGCGTGCGGGTCCGCGCGGGCGCCAGCGGAGGCGGGCGGAGGAGGGAGTCCCCGTACGAGGTGCTCGGTGTGGTGCCGTCGGCGTCGCCCGCCGAGATCAAGCGCGCGTACCGGCGCCTCGCGCTCAAGTACCACCCGGACGTCAACAAGGAGGTGCGGTGCTCCCTCCTCTTCCCATCCAGGCAGCAGGATTCGGCGATGGAAGTAGCTTCAGTACTGTTTCCTAATGGAGATTTCGCTGACAAACTCCTGGTTCAATGTAGGCGAATGCTCAGGCGAAGTTTCTGAGGATCAAGCACGCCTACAACACGCTGATGAACTCCGTTAGCCGGCCCAAGTATTCGGGTAGCAGCAGCGGCGGCGGCAGCCATGATGCAGAAGAGGAGTTCTATTGGCTCGGTACTGAAATCTCTTCTCTTCTCTTCTGCTCTAATGACAAACTATATTTTTGAGCTAGTCAGTGAAAGGGACATTTGATCAATGATCGGCCACTGATCAGATGTCTTTTTATTCAGACTTACTCAGATATAAGAAGTGTAATTGATCGAAAAATGTTCATTTCGTTGACACCACTTCGGTTCTCTTTTTGCAGCGGCTGTCATTAAAGAGCTGGAAACATATCTGAACTCGGAAGATGGCCTGGATTTAGAGTGCAAACCTGAAAGCGTGTGGGAAGTAGTGTTTTCGTTTTTTCTAATAATCGCCATGCTTATCTTCGTGCATCAAAAAGACTTGATTGTCCTCATCAAGTTCTTATCATTAGAAGTGCGCATTTTCATCAAAAAGAGTTGTATGACAATCAACTCTTGTATCAGGAAGAGTTGATTGTCCTTATCAATAATTGTCTATGTACTCCATCCGGTCATTTTTACTCTGCGTATTAGATTTCTGTCTAGCCAAACTTTGTAAAGTCTGACCAAATTCATATTCAAAAATATCAACATCTACAATATCAAATATATATACTATGAAACTACATGTCATAATGAATCTAACAATATTGATTTGACATTGTGAATGTTGATACTTTTTTTTTACAAATTTGGTCAAACTAGAGATGCTTTGACTTCGAGCAAAATTTATATGCAGACTAAAAAGGACCGGAGGGAGTATTCGCTAATGACCGACATTCTTATCTTATTATATGCTATACCTAAAATAAACATGATATAGCATATAATCTTATCTAAAAAAGGTATAGCATATAATCTTAGTATGTATCATGTTTGGCTATAAGTGGGACATCATTGGTGACCCCCCACAAAACTTATCTAGTTGTTGTCCTGATCAAGTTATTAGTATGTACTTTCTAGGTTTTTAGTGAATCCAAGATTCACATTGAGTATAGAACAACCATAGTATGAAGAGGCACACAAGCAAATACATAGGTTTGAACTCGAAGAAGAGTTCCTAAGCCAAAGTCCTCCAAATTCTCCTCCATGGCCATCACTTTGTATGGGTTTCTCTAAGCCTTGTACCTAAAAAAAATATCTTCCGACACTATCAAGCCTCTTAGGGTTATTCATATTTAGAGAATAAACCTTTTACTCTTGAATATTTGGGATCCTAGGCGCTAGGAGTCAAGGCCTGGAAGCTTCCTTGCTAGTGGTGTTCTCCGGGAAGTTTGTAAAGGTTCGGTGGCCGTCTTCAAGATCAACCCCGAGTGATTTTAGGCTCATCCGTTGAGGGTGACTCAAAGGGAGAATAAGGTGAGGCACTTGGTGGCGCTCCAGAGCTTTGGCTTCAGCACCTCTCCAATGGAGATTAGCACTCCCCAAAGAGTGTGTACTTTGGGATACATCTGCTTAATAAATAAGTCAATTTGTTTGTGAAAAATGATGGAGAGACCGCGGAAAGTGGTGTGCCGGAGATTGAAGTCTCTTGTGTTGGGTCTGAGGAACTGTGGTCGCACATGGGTGGATGACATTTTTATTGAAGCCATTGTTTCGATGGATGACACTATGGTAATGATGATTCATTAAAGTCCTGACTATGACCAAATGACGCCCAATCAATTTGTGTCTACTTTCATCACCCACAAACTTTTGGAGACCAAGTCAAAAACACCCTTGCAATTGTTCAAGGGACTAAAAACTCTAACCTTGCATTGAAGGCCAAGAAGGCGGTTGTGAGTGCTTCAAGAGAGTAAGTTGGAGAATAAAGATGTATTGAAGATGAAGAAGATACCCGTGCTTGACAATAGACTTTAAAGAAGACTTGGGCCTCTTGGTCAAGAATTATTCAGGCACCATGTGAAACAAGGGGGAGAATGTCAAAGCTTTGGAGAAGAAAGTGCTACGGTTATGATAGCCCGCGACATTTGTTGCAGATTGTTTTTCTGAGAGAAGAGAAGACAAATTTGAGAAGCTTGTGCTCAAAAAGAAAAAATTCGCCAAGTTCATCAAGAGGAGAGATAATAAGGCGTTTGTTCATGAGGATTACATGTCTGGTGACGAAGAAGATGACGAAGATGAGAATGTGGGTACCTCCGCCATTGTTGTGCACTCCACACCCTCCTCCTCTTCTACCGACCTCTTCGACACCCCAAATCAGAACATGCCCATCACTCATCGATGCTCATGGCTAAAGAGGCAATAGCAAAGTCCGAATCCCCTTACCCTCCTCTCCTCACTCAAAAAATCACAGTGAAAAGTTGGGTGATGAGTGTGATGATGGTGTGGACGATGTTGAGGATGCTTCATTGACCTTCAGAAAAACTCTTTGTCTAGAGTCGCTTGCTCATTTTTGCAATCTCTTGAAGTCACTCGAGACCATATCAACTTCTATGTTAGTGGATCTTGTTGGGGAACGCAGTAATTTCAAAAAATTCCTACGCACACGCAAGATCATGGTGATGCATAGCAACGAGAGGGGAGAGTATATCTTCATACCCTTGAAGATCGCTAAGCGGAAGCGTTTATCAACGCGGTTGATGTAGTCATACACCTTCACGATCTGTCCCAATCAAGTACCGAACGTACGACACCTCCACGTTCAGCACACGTTCATCTCGATGACGTCCTTGCCTTCTCAATCCAGCAAGACGGGTGAAGTAGTAGATGAGTTCCGGCAGCACGACGGCGTGGTGACGGTGTTGGTGAAGAACAATCTCCGCAGGGCTTCGTCTAAGCACTACGGAAACTATGACGGAGGATAAACTAGAGGGGACAGGGTTGCCGGCACACGGCTTGGTGTTTCTTGATGTGTCTTTGGCGCTAGCCCTGCCCCTCTATTTATATCTTGAGCCTTGGGGTCGAAACTTGGAGTAAAAGCCTCCACAAAGTCGGTTTCACCCGAAAGGCAAGAGTCCTTCTCCGACTCCAGGGCCAGACGCCAGGGTTCCCGGCGTCTGTACCCAGACGCGGGGGACCCTGGTGTCTGGCCCCTGGACTCCGCAAAATTTCCTTTTGCGCTTTCCAAAAACCTTGTGGGCTTTCCCCTTTGGCCCAAATAACGTGTTCTCGTACCCAAACATTTCGGGAAACATCCGGAACCCCTTCCGGTGAATTCTGGAACCCTTCCGGAGACCAAACAACATTATTCCATATATTAAACTTTATCTCCAGACCATTCCGGAGTTCCTCGTCATGTCCGTGATCTCATCCGGGACTCCAAACAACATTCGGTCACCAACATACATAACTCATATAATACTATGTCATCAACGAACATTAAGCGTGCGGACCCTACGGGTTCGAGAGCTATGTAGACATGACCGAGATATTTCTCTGGTCAATAACCAATAGCGGAACCTGGATGCCCATATTGGCTCCTACATATTCTACGAAGATCTTTATCGGTCGAACCGCATAACAACATACGTTGTTCCCTTTGTCATCGGTATGTTACTTGCCCGAGATTCGATCGTCGGTATCTCAATACCTAGTTCAATCTCGTTACTGGCAAGTCTCTTTACTCGTTATGTAATGCATCATCCCGCAACTAACTCATTAGCTACATTTGCTTGCAAGGCTTGTAGTGATGTGCATTATCAAGAGGGCCCAGAGATAACTCTCCGACAATCGGAGTGACAAGTCCTAATCTCAAAATATGCCAACTCAACATGTACATTTGGATACACCTGTAGAGCTCCTTTATAATCACACAGTTACATTGTGACGTTTGGTAGCACACAAAAGTGTTCCTCCGGTAAACGGGAGTTGCATAATATCATAGTCATAGGAACATGTATAAGTCATGAAGAAAGCAATAGCAACATACTAAACGATCAAGTGTTAAACTAACGGAATGGGTCAAGTCAATCACATCATTCTCCTAATGATGTGATCCCGTTAATCAAATGACAACTCATGTCTATGGTTAGGAAACACAACCATCTTTGATCAACGAGCTAGTCAAGTAGAGGCATACTAGTGACACTATGTTTGTCTATGTATTCACACATGTATTATGTTTCCGGTTAATACAATTCTAGCATGAATAATAAACATTTATCATGATATAAGGAAATAAATAATAACTTTATTATTGCCTCTGGGGCATATTTCCTTCAGTCTCCCACTTGCACTAGAGTCAATAATCTAGATTACACAGTACTGATTCTAACACCCATGGAGCCTTGGTGCTGATCATGTTTTGCTCATGGAAGAGGCTTAGTCAACGGATCTGCAACATTCAGATCCGTATGTATCTTGCAAATCTCTATGTCTCCCACCTGGACTTGGTCTCGGATGGAATTGAAGCGTCTCTTGATGTGCTTGGTCCTCTTGTGAAATCTGGATTCCTTTGCCAAGGCAATTGCACCAGTATTGTCACAGAAGATCTTCATTGGTCCCGATGCACTAGGTATGACACCTAGATCGGATATGAACTCCTTCATCCAGACTCCTTCATTTGTTGCTTCCGAAGCAGTTATGCACTCCGCTTCACATGTAGATCCCGCCGCGATGCTTTCTTTAGAACTACACCAACTGACAGCTCCACCGTTCAATATAAACATGTATCCGGTTTGCGATTTAGAATCATCCGGATTAGTGTCAAAGCTTGCATCGACGTAACCATTTACGACTAGCTCTTTGTCACCTCCATAAACGAGAAACATGTCCTTAGTCCTTTTCAGGTATTTCAGGATATTCTTGACCGATGTCCAGTGATCCACTTCTGGATTACTTTGGTACCTCCCTGCTAAACTTATTGCTAAGCATACATCAGTTCTGGTACACAGCATTGCATACATGATAGAGCCTATGGCTGAAGCATAGGGAACATCTTTCATTTTCTCTCTATCTTCTGCTGTGGTCGGGCATTGAGTCTGACTCAACTTCACACCTTGTAATACAGGGAAGAACCCTTTCTTTGCTTGATCCATTTTGAACATTTTCAAAACTTTATCAAGGTATGTGTTTTGTGAAAGTCCAATTAAGTGTCTTGATCTATCTCTATAGATCTTGATGCCTAATATGTAAGCAGCTTCACCGAGGTCTTTCATTTAAAAACTTTTATTCAAGTATCCTTTCATGCTATCCAAAAATTCTATATCATTTCCAATCAATAATATGTCGTCTACATATAATATCAGAAATGCTATAGAGCTCCCACTCACTTTCTTGTAAATACAGGCTTCTCCAAAAGTCTGTATAAAACAATATGCTTTGATCACACTATCAAAGCGTTTATTCCAACTTCGAGAGGCTTGCACCCGTCCATAAATGGACGCTGGAGCTTGCACACTTTGTTAGCACCTTTTGGATCGACAAAACCTTCTGGTTGCATCATATACAACTCTTCTTGTAGAAATCCATTCAGGAATGCAGTTTTGACATCCATTTGCCATATTTCATAATCATAAAACGCGGCAATTGCTAACATGATTCAGACATACTTAAGCATCGCTACGGGTGAGAAAGTCTCATCGTAGTCAACTCCTTGAACTTGTCGAAAACCTTTCGCAACAAGTTAAGCTTTGTAGACAGTAACATTACCATCAGCGTCAGTCTTTTTCTTGAAGATCCATTTATTCTCGATGGCTTACCGATCATCGGGCAAGTCAACCAAAGTCCATACTTTGTTCTCATATATGGATCCCATCTCAGATTTCATGGCCTCAAGCCATTTTGCGGAATCTGGGCTCATCATCGCTTCCTCATAGTTCGTAGGTTCGCCATGGTCAAGTAACATGACCTCCAGAATAGGATTACCGTACCACTCTGGTGTGGATCTTACTCTAGTTGACCTACGAGGTTTGGTAGTAACTTAATCTGAAGTTTCATGATCAATATCATTAGCTTCCTCACTAATTGGTCTAGTTGTCACAGGAACCGGTTTCTGTGATGAACTATTTTCCAATAAGGGAGCAGGTACAGTTACCTCATCAAGTTCTACTTTCCTCCCACTCACTTCTTTCGAGAGAAACTCCTTCTCTAGAAAGGATCCAAATTTAGCAACAAAAGTCTTGCCTTCAGATCTGTGATAGAAGGTGTACCCAATAGTCTCTTTTGGGTATCCTATGAAGACACATTTCTCCGATTTGGGTTCGAGCTTATCTGGTTGAAGTTTCTTCACATAAGCATCGCAGCCCCAAACTTTAAGAAACGACAACTTTGGTTTCTTGTCAAACCACAGTTCATAAGGCGTCGTCTCAACGGATTTTGATGGTGCCCTATTTAACGTAAATGCGGTCGTCTCTAAAGCATAACCCCAAAACGATAGCGGTAAATCAGTAAGAAACATCATAGATCGTACCATATCTAGTAAAGTACGATTACGACATTCGGACACACCATTTTGTTGTGGTGTTCCGGGTGGCGTGACTTGCGAAACTATTCTGCATTGTTTCAAATGTAAAACAAACTCATAACTCAAATATTCTCCTTCACGATCAGATCGTAGAAACTTTATTTTCTTGTTACGATGATTTTCCACTTCACTCTGAAATTCTTTGAACTTTTCAAATGTTTCAGACTTATGTTTCATTAAGTAGATATACCCATATCTGCTCAAATCATTTGTGAAGGTGAGAAAATAACGATACCCGCCGCGAGCCTCAATGTTCATTGGACCACATACATCAGTATGTATGATTTCCAACAAATCTGTTGCTCGCTCCATAGTTCCGGAGAACGGCGTTTTAGTCATCTTGCCCATGAGGCACGGTTCTCAAGTACCAAGTGATTCATAATCAAGTGATTCCAGAAGTCCATCAGTATGGAGTTTCTTCATGCGCTTTACACCAATATGACCCAAACGGCAGTGCCACAAATAAGTTGCACTATCATTATCAACTCTGCATCTTTTGGCTTCAACATTATGAATATGTGTATCACTAGTATCGAGATTTAATAAAAAATAGACCACTCTTCAAGGGTGCATGACCATAAAAGATATTACTCATATAAATAGAACAACCATTATTCTTTGATTTAAATGAATAACTGTCTCGCATCAAACAAGATCCAGATATAATGTGCATGCTTAACGCTGGCACCAAATAACAATTATTTAGGTCTAAAACTAATCCCGAAGGTAGATGTAGAGGTAGTGTGCCGACCGCGATCACATCGACTTTGGAACCATTTCCCACGCGCATCGTCACCTCGTCCTGAGCCAATCTTCGCTTAATCCGTAGTCCCTGTTTCGAGTTGCAAATATTAGCACCAGAATCAGTATCAAATACCCAGGTGCTACTGCGAGAATTAGTAAGGTACACATCAATAACATGTATATCACATATACCTTTGTTCACCTTGCCATCCTTCTTATCTGCCAAATACTTGGGGCAGTTCCGCTTCCAGTGACCAGTCTGCTTGCAGTAGAAGCACTTAGTCTCACGCTTAGGTCCAGATTTGGGTTTCTTCTCTTGAGCAGCAACTTGTTTGCTGTTCTTCTTGAAGTTCCCCTTCTTCTTCCCTTTACCCTTTTTCTTGAAACTGGTGGTCTTATTGACCATCAACACTTGATGCTCCTTTTTGATTTCTACCTCTGTAGCTTTTAGCATTGTGAAGAGCTCGGGAATAGTCTTGTCCATCCCTTGCATATTATAGTTCATCACGAAGCTCTTGTAGCTTGGTGGCAGTGATTGAAGAATTTTGTCAATGACACTATCATCAGGAAGATTAACTCCCAGTTGAATCAAGTGATTATTATACCCAGACATTTTGAGTATATGTTCACTGACAGAACTATTCTCTTCCATCTTGCAGCTATAGAACTTATTGGAGACTTCATATCTCTCAATCCGGGCATTTGCTTGAAATATTAACTCCAACTCCTGGAACATCTCATATGCTCCATGACGTTCAAAACGTCATTGAAGTCCCAGTTCTAAGCCGTAAAGCATGGCACACTGAACTATCGAGTAGTCATCGGCTTTGCTCTGCCAGACGTTCTTAATGTCGTCAGTTGCATCTGCAGCAGGCCTGGCACCCAGCGGTGCTTCCAGGACGTAATTCTTCTGTGCAGCAATGAGGATAATCCTCAAGTTACGGACCCAGTCCGTGTAATTGCTACCATCATCTTTCAACTTAGCTTTCTCAAGGAACGCATTAAAATTCAACAGAACAACATCATGAGCCATCTATCTACAACAAACATAGACAAGCAAAAATACTATCAGGTACTAAGTTCATGATAAATTTAAGTTCAATTAATCATATTACTTAAGAACTCCCACTTAGATAGACATCTCTCTAATCATCTAAGTGATCACGTGATCCAAATCAACTAAACCATGTCCGATCATCACGTGAGATGGAGTAGTTTTCAATGGTGAACATCACTATATTGATCATATCTACTATATGATTCACGCTCGACCTTTCGGTCTCAGTGTTCCGAGGCCATATCTGTATATGCTAGGCTCATCAAGTTTAACCTGAGTATTCCGCATGTGCAACTGTTTTGCACCCGTTGTATTTGAATGTAGAGCCTATCACACCCGATCATCACATGGTGTCTCAGTACGAAGAACTTTCGCAACAGTGCATTCTCAGGGAGAACACTTATACCTTGAAATTAGTGAGAGATCATCTTATAATGCTACCGTCAATCAAAGCAAAATAAGATGCATAAAGCATAAACATCACATGCAATCAATATAAGTGATATGATATGGCCATCATCATCTTATGCTTGTGATCACCATCTCCAAAGCACCGTCATGATCACCATTGTCACTGGCGCGACACCTTGATCTTCATTGTAGCATCATTGTCGTTTCGCCACCTATTGCTTCTACGACTATCGCTACCACTTAGTGATAAAGTAAAGCAATTACAGGGCGATTGCATTGCATACAATAAAGCGACAACCATATGGGTCCTGCCAGTTGCCGATAACTCGGTTACAAAACATGATCATCTCATACAATAAAATATAGCATCACATCTTGACCATATCACATCACAACATGCCCTGCAAAAACAAGTTAGACGTCCTCTACTTTGTTGTTGCAAGTTTTACGTGGCTGCTACGGGCTGAGTGTCGGGTGGTAGGTGCGACATATGCCAACGGGTGGATTATCATTGTGGGAGCCAGTAAGACATCACTGGTGCCTGGAAATGGAATAAGGCGAAGACATGCACGTCGGCGGATCTTACCCAGGTTGGGGGCTCTCCGTGGAGATAATACCCCTACTCTTGCTTTGCGGGGTCTCCGCATGATCACTAGATCGATAAGAAGCTACAAGAGGCTCCTTGAGCTGTTCGGTGGGAGGAGGAAGAAGGGCAAGGCTAGCTCTGTCCTCTCCCTATGGTGGTGTCTAAAACTCTCTGAGATCAACCCTTTGCATGGGTGTCCCGGGGGGTTTATATAGGCCTACCCCCCGGGGGCACAATGGTAATCCGGCTGGGCGTGGGTCCAGGCTGTCAGTGTCTATGACCGCCGGCTTCTCTGCCAGCTCCTGGGGCCCGCCGACTGGTGGGTCCCGCCGGCTGCCGGCCCATTGGTCGATAGGCCGGCCCCACCGCTTGGGGGGTCTTGTCAGGGGCTGGTTACTGTTGCCTCGCCTCTGATAACGAGGGCTTTGTCAAGGTAAGCATGGCTACAGTGCCGCCGCCTTGCGGGCTCTCACTGTAGCCTTACCTCGTCTTGTCTGCTTAATGGTGCGCGTGCCCCGAGGAGGAGAGCAAGGAAGCCGGCCTAGCCTAGGCCGGCTTGGGGAGGTCAGGCCGCCTTTGGATGTCCCTCTGACCAAAGGGGCCCGCCGCCTTCGGGTCGTACTGGCAACCCGTCGTGGATGGCGTCACGACTTGCATGGCAACAGTGCCTCGCTGGACAGGAGATGGCCGCTCTGTGCGGCATACTGTAGCCATGCATGTTCCGGGATTCGGGGGTGGCAGGGTCCACTATAGCCACGCCCCGTCTCGTCGTCGTTATGGGGGGTTGACTTTAGGGTGCGACCCATGGCCGCTTGCCATGGGCCGGCTTTCTTGGAGTCGGCCCATCATGGGCTGGCTTTCTTGGAGTCGGTCCTTCATGGGCCGGCTTTCTTGGAGACGGTCCTTCATGGGCCGGCTTTCTTGGAGTCGGTCTTTCATGGGCCGGCTTTCTTGGAGTCGGCCCTGTTGTGGCGTCTCCTAAAGATCCTTTATGTCCGGGCCGCCTTCCTCCAGTCGGCCTATGTTATAGCCGGCCGGATGAAGGCGGCCTCGTGTCTTGGGCGCTTCAAGGCTCGGTCGGCCCATTGTTTTTTCTGAGGGCCAAAGGGAGCCGGTTAGGCTACCCATGGTCATTTACTCCGACAGTAGTCCCCGAAGCTGGTCGGGCTTCGCGGCTGAAGGGGGAAACGAGAAGCTCGGCCAGCTTCCTATCCCGAAGAGCCGGCAGCTAGGAGCTGGCCTCCCTTGCGCGTGCCTTCTCGGTGAAGCCTTCTCAAAATCCAAAGGCGGGAAATAGCTGACATGCTAGCCAAGCGGCGGGCCGACCGCCCGCTATCCGCGTGCCATGTAGCACCCTTCGGCTGGAAAGGCCTGCCAGCCCACGCGCGTGACGGGACGCCGCCGCAGGCCAGGGCCCACCACTTCCGCGCCTCGGCCCGTGCGCAGATCTTCTGTGGCCCGAACCGACCGTACGTCTTCCGGCGGCGGTTCCCACTCGCCATCAAGGCGCGATAATCACGGGTCGTGGGGGAGTGGGCGTAGTTAATCCCATGCCCCCCCCCCCGTGCCTCGCCTCCTCAGCTTCGCTGCGCGAGGCTATAAGTAGGGGTGGGGAGGGGGAGCGGCAGTCGTTCGCACGCTCGCCCTCGCCCTGCCTCCTCCCTCTTCTTCCTCGCTGCGGTAGCCTTTCGCTGTGCTCTCGCTCCGCCATTCTTTCTTCTTCCCAGCGCGCCACAGGCTTGCTGCCTCCGCGCCGAGCGCTCTCCGCCGCCGCGCTCACCGCCATGGCCCCGACGTCGAGCTCTTGGGACGGTTCCACCGTCCGCGACGACCACATCGATTTTCTCCGCAAGACGCGGCGGCTGCCGGGCGAAGATCTTGTGCGAGTCCGCCTTGCGCTAGCGAGGGAGGTTTTGCCGGCGCCGGAGGAAGGCGAGCGAGTGGTCTTCTACTCGCACTGCCTGCGCGGCGTCGGCCTCCACGCGAGCAGCTTCTTCCACGCATTTCTTGACTTCTACCAACTTCAGCCGCACCACCTCACCCCCAACACGGTGGTGCTGCTGTCGGCCTTCATCTCGTTGTGCGAAGGTTTCCTCGGTGTCCTCCCCACCATCGAGCTCTGGGGGAGTTTTTCCAATCCAAGCTTGACACGGTCGTCGCAGGCGTGCCGGTTCCATGCGGCGCCTTCATCGCCATAAGGAGGTCCACCGCCAACAACCCGTTCCCTCCTATCACGCTGATCCAGTCAGTGAAGCTCTGGCAACATTCTTACTTTTACGTGAAGAACGTTGCCCCAAACGGTGATTATGTCAACTTGCCGGCTTATGTAGCCGGCCCGCCGCCTGCGAGGCCGGCTTCATGGTCCTACTGGGCCAGGTCGCTAACACTGGCTGGAGCTGGTGCCGTCACCCGGCTTCGGGTGTTGATCCAGTCAGAGCGCCTGATCGGGCCCGACTTGATCGCCGCCTTCGTCGAGCACCGGGTACTTCCGCTTCAGGGCCGCCCTCATCTGATCTGTCAAATGAGCGGCCGCTTCGACCCAAGCCGGCTCAGCACCAGGGAGATGCCTCACGACGAGGTATCATACATGGTGAACTACATCGCCAACTTCAAGCTCACCAAGGACTGGCAGTATGGCAAGGCGCCATACTCTCGCGCCAATCCACCACCCTTGGTAAACTTTCTTTCTTCCTTCGTTGCCCAATTTTCTTTTCTGGCTGACTCTTGACCAGTCGGCTTGTCTTTAATCAGAATCCTCTCTTTCATCCTTCGGCCGGGACCGCGGGGCCGGAGCACGAGTTCGCCCCCGACCGCGAGGCGGACAACTTTGAGGACGCCGACTTGGGGGCGGCCGCCCTGGACGACGACGCCGTGGGGGGCGGCGGCGAGACACGCGGCTCCGGCTTCACTGCCGGCTTTGACGACTGGCCCGATGATGACGAGGTCGATCCCATTCCGCACCGCCAGCCGATGACCGACCCCCAAGGCGTCGGCCCATCCGGCGGGCCGACCGCGTGAGGCGGCGCACAGAAGCATCGGGCGGTGCCGACTCTCATCGGCGGCCGGCCGAAGAAGCCCAAGGGACCCGCGGCGGCGACCAAACGGGACGAGGCGGCCGCGAAGGTGGCCCACTTCCGCAAAGTGGTGAAGCAGCCGCAGGCGGTCTCGGCGTAAGTTCTGGTCCTTACGCATTTTCCTTTCTTTCTTCAGTTGATGTTCTTCTAAGTCTTTTCTCCGTTTTGTCAACCAGGGCCCCGCTCTCTCTTGAGCGGACTACCGCCGCCTCCATAGTCGGCGGAGCGGCAGGATCTAGGGGCTCCCGTCGCATAGACCCCCCCGCCGAGCTTCAGGCGGCGACGGAGCGGAACGCGCGGGAGGCGCGGGAGGAGCGGGAGGCGGAGGAGCGAAGGGCAGCTGCCGCCGAGTCAGCCCAGGAGACGACGGTGGAGTCGGTCGAGGCACACTCCGACGCGGCAGCTAGGGCCCGGGTGGAGGCCGAGGCCGCAGAGAGGACGGCGGAGGCCCTGCGTGGCCAGCCTCTGCATCTCGTCATCCCCCTCCGATCGGCGCCCCTGGACGTCCCGGCGCCCCCGCCGGAGGAAATCGGCCGCGACCCGCCGGTGATGGAGAGGGAGGGGGGCGACGTAGTTATCCTCGAGGGAGAAGTGGTGCCGCCTCCATCGATCGGGACCGGTCAAGGCTGCCAGTCTGAGGTGCCGCCTGAGCAGCCGACTGGGGGAGGGCCGACTGCAACGGCGGATCTTGTGGTTCTGTCGCCGGTTCGCCTGCGTGCGGGGAGGGCGGCTTCAGAGCCAGACCCACAGAGGGCGGCCGGCTCCAGCTCGTTGTCGCATGATCTGGAGTCGGCCACAGCTAGCTCGCCGAGGTGGACGCCGGGCGGTGGGACAGCCGCGCTGAACTTGGCGGCGCAAGATGTTAGTAGCCGGCTTTAGGCTCAAGCCACTGCACTGCAGCAGTGTACCCGAGAGTTTCTTGCGACTCGGGCGGTCGTTCGGGTGAGTTCTTTGCTCTTGATTTTTTCCGTGTGGGCACGTCAGCGCACCCACTTGGTGTAGTCCCCGAGTTCCGAGTCGGCTGCTGAGCAGGCGGCTTGGAACTTCTTCGAAGACTTTGCTTTACTGATTTGCTCTTGCTTGCTTCTTCGTCCTGTTTGCAGGATTATCAAAACCTCCACGCCGCTACCTTTAACTCCCAGGTTTGGGAGGCAAATCAAAGGGCCGCCGATCTAAAGGAGAGCCGGCGTGAGTGTCTTTGTCTTTTTATCTCATGTGGGGGCACGTCAGCGCACCCACTGGGTGTAGTCCCCGAGATTCGGGCCGACTGCTGAGCAGTCGGGTCGGATCTTTCTTGCCGACTTCTTTCTTAACTTCTTCTTTCCATACTGGCAGGAGCCAATGCCGACTTGAGGCAACAGCTGGGCGTGGCCCAGACCGCCCTTCGCACCAAGGAGGGCGAGCTTAGTGCCTTGGCTCAGGAGCGTGACCGCCTGGCCAAGAAACTGGCCGACCAGGAGGAAAGCCACAAGGTGGCCCTGAAGGTGGCGCAGGACAGTGAGGCCGCCCTCAAAGCCGAATACGAGACCGAGGCGGCGAGCTGGGCCGAGGCAAGGCAAGCTCTGAGTGAAGGCTGCGGCCGAGTCGAGGATTTGGTTGACGGTAGGCCGCCTTCTTCTTCACTCTTTGCTTGTCCTTGTAAGCCAGTTTATCTCCTGACTTGCTCTGTTTCTTTCTTCTTTGTGAAGAGTACTTTCCTGGCTATTCCGTCGCCGCCAACCAAGCCATCGGAGCCCACCGTGAGGCCCCGCGGCATGCTGGGGTTGAGATCGCGCCAGATGCCAACTGGTCGCTTGAGGAGTAGCTTCTGGCGATCCAGGCCCGCCTTCAGCCGGCCTACCGCATGCTCCGCCGGCTTCAGCGTGCCGGAGCACAGGTGCTGGCCGCCCTCTGGCCTAGAGAAGTAATTCCTCGCACCCCCAGCCGTACTGCCGACTGGCTGGAGGTAGCCGTCGGCCGCCTCGAGGCCTGGAAGGCTTCAGCATCTTGATCCGGCGCTCGCCGGGCACTAGAGTTCGTCCGGGCTTGGTACCCTGGGCTAAACTTGGACCAACTGCGCACCTGGCGGCAGGAGGCTGACAAGGAGCTGGAGGCGGTGCGGCCGGCTATCATCCAGCGCGCCTTGGCGATCGCCGACTTCACCGACACCAGTGCCTTTGCTCCTGAGGTGAACGAGGACGACGTCGCGCAGCCGGAGGAATGGTTCGGGCTGAACCCGGCCGATGGTGAAGACTCGGCGGAGGAGATTGACTCCAGCGATGAGGGCGAAGAGGAGGAGGAGGAAGACGGCGAAGACGCTGTGCCAGATGTTGGAGCAGCCAGCCAGCCTCAGCCTGACCGTGCCTCCAGCAACGAGGCGCGCGCAAATGCTCCGTCTACCGCCGGTGACCAGGCCGAGACTCGCCAGCCGGCCACTCCTCCAGCCGACACCGCCGTCTCAACCAATCTTCCTGACGCTCCGGGTGCTCCCTTGGCTTGATTCACTGTTTTTATTTTCCTGCTTGACAGTCTTTGAACAGATTTGTTATCTGTGCGCAATTCCACCCACTGGGGGTGTATTCAAACTTTGTTGAATGCCGGCCTCTCGAAGGCCTTTTGTGTAAATATTATTATGCATGTGCTTGGCTTCCATTCCTACTTGCTTTTTATCTGTCGGCTTTTCCCTTTGCCGCCTTCCCTTGGTTGCCGCCTTCCCAGTCGGACAGCTGCTCTGCAATCTGTGGCTGGGTAAGGAGTTCAGCCATCTGGGAAGGCAGGTACTCAAGCTTTTTTAGATTGTAGCAGAGTAGGAAAGGAAGCCGGCCAGCCGACTGCTTCGACAGCCGGTTGGCGAGGGGGGAGCCGGCTTGTGTTATGTACGTTCGTTAGTCCTTAGCCGTTTTTCATGTGGGCATCCTTTCCGCCTTCAGCTCTTGCTAGTCGGGCAGCCGATTCTTCGAGCTGTGACTTTCGCAAGAGAGGGCTTGGGTGTCGGCACATTACTTGGCTGACTGCAGGTAGAACTTGGACATAACTCAAGGCGGCAAGTCCCCGGGCCGACTAGTCGAACCCGGTGTCGGACAGAGAAAATGAATGTAGTGGGGTAACCATGGGTATGATACCCGGCATACATAGATAAAAATAGGGTAGTCCC
>NC_041389.1:676375517-676405790 GCF_002162155.2 Triticum dicoccoides
AATACAAAAGGTAGCGTGATACATACTGCGTTTCAACTGTAAAATCTTTGAAGAAGATTATCGTTCCATGGGCGCTCCGACTCCTTGCCGGAGTCGTCTCTCTTTCGTGCCTTCGGCTTCTGCGCGTCGATTAAGTAATAGGAGTCGTTTCCCAGAGCCCGGCTGATGATGAAGGGGCCTTCCCAAGGGGCTGAGAGCTTGTGTTGGCCGGCTGTTCGCTGTATCAGCCGGAGCACAAGGTCTCCCTCTTGGAAGGCTCTTGGCTTCACCCTCCGACTGTGGTAACGGCGTAGACCTTGCTGGTAGATGGCGGACCGGCTGAGGGCTAACAGCCGGCTTTCTTCCAGCAAGTCGACGTCGTCTTCTCTTGCTTCTTTAGCCTCCGCCTCCGTGTACATGGTGACTCGAGGTGAGTCGAACTCGATGTCAGTTGGGATGACAGCCTCAACACCATATACAAGGAAGAAGGGGGTGAAGCTGGTTGACTTGTTTGGGGTAGTGCGCAGACTCCAGAGGACGGCCGGTAGCTCGTCGAGCCAGCAACCGGCCGAATGCTCCAGTGGCATGACTAGTCGGAGCTTGATGCCGGAGAGGATGAGGCCGTTTGCTCGCTCGACTTGGCCGTTTGACTGCGGGTGGGCAATGGACGCTAAGTCCAGTCAGATGCCTTGTGTCGCGCAGAAACGTGCCAGTGCTCCCTTGGCAAAATTTGTGCCATTGTCGGTGATGATGTTGTGTGGTACGCCATACCGGGTTGTAATATCTGCAATGAATCTCACGACAGTCGGCCCATTCAGTTTTTTGATCGGCTTTGCTTCAATCCACTTGGTATTTTGTCCATGGTGACAAGCAGATGTGTCATGCCGCCGCGTGCCATCTTGAATGGGCCGACCATGTCCATCCCCCAGACGGCAAAGGGCCAAGTGATGGGGATGGTCTTGAGTGCAGAAGCCGGCAAGTGTTGCTTGGAGCCGATGACTTGGCACCCTTTGCATTGTTTGAGTAGTTCCTTGGCATCCTCCAAAGCAGTCGGCCAGAAGAATCCATGGCGGAAAGCCTTGGCGACAAGCGCCCTGGAGGCGGCATGATGGCCGCATTCGCCTTGGTGGATGTCTTCGAGGATTGCTATGCCTTTCTCTGGCTCGACGCGGCGCTGGAAGACTCCGGTAGCACTGCGCCTAACTAGCTCTTGGTTCATTATTGTGTAAGCTCCGGCTCGGCGTTGGACTTGTCTTGCCGAGATCTTGTTAGTCGGCAGCTCTCCATTTATCAGAAAACGGAGGAGGGCTGAGCCCATGATGGAGCTGTGACTTCTTCGATTGCCAAAATGGCTACTGCAACCAGGGTGGGTGGGCTGGGTTGTGAGGAGTTGGAGTCAGCCTCCGCTTGCTGTGCTACCGCAGTCCCCGGGCCGGGTTCGACTATGGCAGTCCTCGAGCCAGCTGCCGAAGTCCCCGGGCCGCCTGCCTGGTCCCCGAAGTCGGATCCGACTGCATCGGGGTCAGGCGGCACGAAGATGGAACTGGATTCCGGAGACGGCTTGACAGATGGCTTGAGGAGGCGTTGGAGGGCGACGCCGGTTGGTATAGCTTGTCGGGTGGAGCCTATTCGTGCCAGGGCATCTGCTTGCTCATTTTCGGCCCATGGCACGTGAAGGAACTCGCACCCCTCAAAATATCTGCTGTGCTGCTGGACGAGGAAACGGTAGCTTGCCATGTTTGCGTCCTTGGCGTCCCAGTCGCCGGATGATTGCTGAACCACTAAGTCCGAGTCGCCATAACACAGGATCCGGCGGATGCCGAGTTCCTTGGCTAGCCGGAGCCCGTGTATGAGCGCCTCGTACTCGGCCACATTGTTGGAGGCGGCAAAGTGGATTTGCAGTGTGTATCTGAGTTTGTCGCCCTTGGGAGAGGTGAGGACGATGCTGGCTCCCAAGCCGGTGCGCATCTTGGATCCGTCAAAATGCATCCGCCAATGAGTGGAGTCGGGGGCCGGTGGCAGGTACTGGGTCTCAGCCCAGTCAATGAGGAAGTTGGCCAATGCTTGGGACTTGATGGCGGTGCGGGGCTGATAGTAGATTGTGTAAGGAGCCAGCGCGATGGCCCATTTCGCCACTCAGCCGGATGCGTCCCGGCTGCCTATGATCTCGGCAAGCGGGGCAGTGCATATGACCGTGATGGGATGTTCTTGAAAGTAGGGCTTGAGTTTCTTGGAGGTGAAGTACACACCATAGCACATTTTCTGATAGTGCGGATAGTTCTGCTTTGAGGCGGACAATACTTCACTCAAATAATATACCGGCCTCTAGACTAGCTGCGCTCGGCCTTCTTCTGGACGTTGGACTACGATGACCGTGCTGACAACCCGGCTGGTGGCGGCGATGTAGAGGAGCATGGGTTCCTTCTCAGTTGGGGCCGCCAAGACAGGTCGTGCGGACAACATCTTCTTCAGCTCGTGGAAAGCTTGGTCCGCCTGGTCATTCCACTCAAAGTGAGTGGACTTCTTCATGAGTCGGTAGAGGGGGAGAACCTTTTCTCCGAGCCGGCTCATGAAGAGGTTCAAGGACGCCAGGCATCTGGTGAATTTTTTAACGTCTCGCAGCTTGGTAGGGACCTTCATTCTCTCTATGGCCTTGATCTTCACTGGGTTGCACTCGATGCCGCGTTCAGAGACCAGGAAGCCTAGAAGCTGGCCGGCTGGTACCCCGAACATGCACTTCTCCAGGTTGAGCTTGATCTGAAACCGGCGCAAATTCTCAAAGGTCTCCTTGAGGTCTTCCAGTAGGGTGCCGTGCTTCTCCGTCTTCACCACAACGTCGTCTACGTAGACATGGGCATTTCTGCTGAGTTGCTTGAGGAGACATTTCTGCATGCAACGCTGAAAGGTGGCACCAGCATTTCTCAAGCCGAATGTCATGGTCAGGTAACAGAAAGCTCCGAATGGGGTGATGAAGGCGGTCTTCAAGCGATCAACTGGGTTCAACTTTATCTAGAGGTAGCCTGAATAAGCATCCAAGAAACTCAACAGCTCGCATCCGGCTGTGGAGTCTATCACTTGGTCAATCCTTGGCAGGGCGAACGGATCTTTAGGGCAGGCTTTGTTGAGGCTGGTGTAGTCGATTCACATGTGCCACTGCTTGTTTTTCTTCAACACGAGGACCGGGTTGGCAAGCCATTCTGGAAAGAACACTTCCATAATGAAGCCGGCTGCCAGAAGCCGGGCTATTTCTTCTCCGACTACTCTTCTCTTCTCTTCTGATAGGCGGCGCAAGGGCTGCCTGACCGGCTTTGCGTCAGATCGGACTTGTAGCTTGTGCTCGGTGAAATCCATCGGGACACCCAGCATGTCTTTGGGGGACCATGCAAATACGTCCCGATTATCATGGAGGAAATCGACAAGCTCGCCTTCCTATTTGCTGTCAATGCCTGTGCCTATGACAGCGTGCCTCTCCGGGTGCTCCGGGTCCAGGGGTATCTTCTTTGTCTCCTTGGCCGGCTGGAAAGAACCTTGAGCTTCACATTCTTTGGGGTCAGGAGACAGAACCGGTTGCTTGCCAGCCAAGGCCACAACTCGATTCAGCATCTTCTTCTCTTCGGCGATTACGAGGGACTCGGCCAGCCGACTGCTGGCTGTTGCACACTCAGAAGACTTCTTATAGTCTCCGGCTATGGTGATAATGCCCTTGGAACTCAGCATCTTCATCTTGAGGTAGGCGTAGTGGGGCACAGCCATAAACTTGGCCAACGCTGGTCGGCCAAGCAACGCGTGGTACGGGCTCTCCAAATCAACTACCTCGAACCATATTGCCTCTCGGCGGAAATGATCCTTGTCCCCAAAGAGGACGTCCATCTTGATCTTGCCGATTGGTGAGCAGGACAGGCCGGGTACGATGCCGTGGAACACAGTCCGGCTTGGCATGAGTTGCTTCGGCTTGATGTTGAGCTTCTCCATTGTATCTCGGTACAGTATGTTGATACTGCTCCCACCGTCTATCAGTATGCGGGGAAATCAGGCGGCACGCCTCTCCGTCGCCAGGGTGGCATCCAAAACCAGGGCATAGGAGCCAGGAGACGGCATCACCTCTGGGTGGTCGTCCCAGCTCCAGCTCATGGGCTTATCTGACCAGTGCATGAACTCAGGGTTACTGGAGGCGACCACGTTGACTTCTTGCTGCTGTCGACGCCGGCTGCGCCGATCTTCTGTCTAGCTGGTGAACACGATGTAGGCGGCTTGCTCATCGGGGAACTCGTCTTGGATAGCTCCGACTACAGGCCGAGCGGCCGACTGCTGTGGGGCAGGAGGCGGCTGGCCTGCAGGCGAAGGCGGCAACAGCCCCTCGCCCTTGGAGATTCGGGTGAGCCAATGACACTTCCGAGTTGTATGGTTGGACGGCTTCGCGCCGCTGTGGAACTTGCAGGGGGCGTCGAGGGTTTGCTCGTAGAAGAATGCCGGCTGCCAAGCCGGCCTGCCGCCCTTCTGCTTCTTAGGAGCTGGTCGTCCCTTAGGCTGCTCTTCTTCGATCGTGGCCACCTGCTGGCTAGTGGAAGGCAGCATAGGGGCCTTGCGCTTGTGGTCGTTTTGATACGGGCGCCGGCTTGATTCTCCAGTTGGCGTCTTGGGAGCCGGCGCCAGCACTTTTCCGGAGGCATCTACCCGGAGCTCAGTCTTCATTGAGGAGTCGAGCGTGGCATATTTGTCCGCGATGATCAGTAGCTCATCAAGGGTAGCCGGCTCATCGCAGAGGAGTCGGTGCTTGAGGAGAGTGCCCTCGCGGCACCCGGCGGTGAAGTACTCAATGGCCTGAACCTCGTGCACCCCTTCGCAGGAGTTGCGGAGCTCGGCCCAACGCATGAGGTAGTCGCGGGTTGACTCGCTGGGCCCTTGTATGCACAAGGAGAGCTGTCGGGGCTTGGGAGCCCGTTTGTAGGTGCTGGTGAAGTTGCATATGAAGCCTTCGGTGAAGTCCAGCCAGCTGTTGATGCTTTAAGGCTTGAGGCTGTTGAGCCAGGTGCGTGCCGTGCCTTGGAGCATCAGGGGGACATATTTCACGGCGACGCGTCGGTTGCCGTTTGCTATGCGAACCGCGGTGGAGTAGTCGATCAACCAGCCTTCCGGCTTCACGGAGCCGTTGTACTTGGGCGTGTCCCTTGGGAGCGAGAACCCTTTGGGGAAGGGCTCGTCGCGGATGCGGGGGCCGAAAAAAGGTGGGCCGACATCATCTTCTTCTTCCAGGGCCAGGGATCGCGCAAGGCGGTCGATCCGATGGCGGGCATCATTCTCGCTGACTCCTTCACGGTGACCAAGTCGGCCGCTGAGAGTCGGATGCTCGACAGGCGGCGGGGTGGGATATCTTTCCCCGCGAGGCGGCGGAGGAGGTGGGTCACCTCGTCGTTCCACTCCTTGGGGACGGCCTTCTGCGTCGCGCTCGATGGTAATGCGAGTCTGGCTACGGCTAGCAGCCGGCTCCTTCTCTTGTCTTGTACGGGCGCCACCCGCAGTCGGCGTATGTGACATCACGCCGTGCTCTCGACGAGGGGGGCTTCCAGCTTGGACGCCGGCTTCGTGCTGCTCTGCGGCCGCGTCGATCAGCTATTGGATGCGTCTGGTCATGTAGGGGAGCTCGTCGGCCCCCAGTCCGTTTAGCTCGTCTACGATCGACTGGGCGGCGCATAGATTCTCGAGGGGCGTGGCATAGACTGGGCGGTCCGCTCCCAGCATGCTGGCGATGGCCACGCCGCGTTTCTTGACAACGTCGACTCGGCTTGGCCCTTTTGGAGGCGGCGTGCCGAAGGCGGCGCGGTCGACTTCGTGTTGGTGGGCTTCCGTGAGGCGTCTCATGGTGACTATCTTCTGGCCCTCCGCAGGGAGGGCAAGGCGGCGTGCCTCCAGCGTCTCAGCGTTAGCGTCCGCCAGAATGGGGGCAGACAGATCGTGCAATGCTGCCTGCAGGGCGTCGCGGGCATTCTCGTCGGAGGTGACGCCGTGGCTGATGACTAGCACTTCGTTAACGGTGCTGCCGCTACTGTCGGCTCGAGGGAGAGGGTCATCGAAGATGATCACGTCGGTGGGGAAGGCGTCGAGCGACGCCGTGTCGGAGTCGACAAGCATCGGGTCGGTGGAGACGACCGACTCCAAGTCCGCGGTAGGCTCGCTGGATACGTGGAGTTGGTCGAGGAGGCTGATGAGGCGGCTCTCAGGGCATCCTGTGCCCGCGTCGGATGCGGGCTCGTCGGAGATGCGAGTCTCGCCAAGAAGATCGGCGAGGCAGCTCGCTGCGCATGCATCGTTGACGCTTTGCAGCGCGTCGGGGCAAGCGCCATCGGGCGTGCCGGGCTGGCTACACTCGCTGAGGAGGAAGAGGGTTCCCGTCCAGAGCAGGTCTCCAGACGACGGTGCACCTGGCCCCATGGTGGGCGCCAAATGTCGGGTGGTAGGTGCGACATATGCCAACGGGTGGCTTATCATTGTGGGAGCCAGTAAGACATCGCCGGTGCCTGGAAACAGAATAAGGCAAAGACATGCACGCCGGCGGATCTTACACAGGTTGGGGGCTCTCCGTGGAGATAATAACCCTACTCCTGCGGGGTCTCCCCATGATCACTAGATCGATAAGAAGCTACAAGAGGCTCCTTGAGTTGTTCGGTGGGAGGAGGAAGAAGGGAAAGGCTAGCTCTCTCCTCTCCCTATCGTGGTGTCTAAAACTCTCTGAGATCAACCCTTTGCATGGGTGTCCCGGGGGGTTTATATAGGCCTACCCCCCGGGGGCACAATGGTAATCCGGCTGGGCGTGGGTCCAGGCTGTCAGTGTCTACGACCGCCGGCTTCTCCGCCGGCTCCTGGGGCCCGCCGACTGGTGGGTCCCGCCGACTGCTGGCCCATTGGTCGACAGGCCGGCCCCATCGCTTGGGGGGTCTTGTCGGGAGTTATTTACTGTTGCCTCGCCTCTGATGACGAGGGCTTTGTCGAGGTAAGCATGGCTACAGTGCCGCCGCCTTGCGGGCTCTCACTGTAGCCTTACCTCGTCTTGTCTGCTTAATGGTGCACGCGCCCCGAGGAGGGGAGCAAGCCGGCTATAGGAAGCCGGCCTGGCCTAGGCCGGCTGGGAGAGGTCAGGCCGCCTTCGGATGTCCCTCTAACCAAAGGGGCCCGCCGCCTTCGGGCCGTACTGGCGACCCGTCGTGGATGGCGTCATGACTCGCATGGCAACAGTGCCTCGCCGGACAGGAGATGGCCGCTCTGTACGGCGTACTGTAGCCATGCATGTTCCGGGATTCGGGGGTGGCAGGGTCCACTATAGCCATGCCCCGTCTCGTCGTCGTTATGGGGGGTTGACTTTAGGGTGCGACCCATGGTCGCTTGCCATGGGCCGGCTTTCTTGGAGTCGGCCCTTCATGGGCCAGCTTTCTTGGAGTCGGTCCTTCATGGGCCGGCTTTCTTGGAGTCGGTCCTTCATGGGCCGGCTTTCTTGGAGTCAGTCTTTCATGGGCCGGCTTTCTTGGAGTCGGCCCTGTTGTGGCGTCCCCTAAAGATCGTTTATGTCTGGGCCGCCTTCCTCCAGTCGGCCTATGTTATAGCCGGCCGGACGAAGGCGGCCCCGTGTCTTGGGCGCTTCAAGGCTCGGTTGGCCCATTGTTTTTTCTGAGGGCCAAAGGGAGCCGGTTAGGCTACCCATGGTCATTTACTCCGACACTGAGCAAGAACCGTTCTTACCTACGCATCAAAACCACAATGATAGCTCGTCAAGTTAGTGCTGTTTTAACCTTCTGAAGGACCGGGCGTAGCCACACTCGGTTCAACTAAAGTTGGAGAAACTGACACCCGCCAGCCACCTGTGTGCAAAGCACGTCGGTAGAACCAGTCTCGCGTAAGCGTACGTGTAATGTCGGCCCGGGCCGCTTCATCCAACAATACTGCCGAACCAAAGTATGACATGCTGGTAAGCAGTATGACTTGTATCGCCCACAACTCACTTGTGTTCTACTCGTGCATATAACATCTACGCATAAAACCAGGCTCGGATGCCACTGTTGGGGATCGCAGTAATTTCAAAAAAATTCCTACGCACATGCAAGATCATGGTGATTCATAGTAACAAAAGGGGAGAGTGTATCTTCATACCCTTGAAGATCGCTAAGCGGAAGCGTTTATCAACGCGGTTGATATAGTCGTACACCTTCACGATTCGCCCCGATCAAGTACCGAACGTACGGCACCTCCGCGTTCAGCACACGTTCAGCTCGATGACGTCCTCGCCTTCTCGATCCAGCAAGACATGCGAAGTAGTAGATGAGTTCCGACAGCACGATGGCGTGGTGACGGTGTTGGTGAAGAACAATCTCCGTAGGGCTTCGCCTAAGCACTACGGAAACTATGACGGAGGATAAACTAGAGGGGACAGGGTTGCCGGCACATGGCTTGGTGTTTCTTGATGTGTCTTTGGCGCTAGCCCTGCCCCTCTATTTATATCTTGAGCCTTGGGGTCAAAACTTGGAGTAAAAGTCTCCACAAAGTCGGTTTCACCCGAAAGGCAAGAGTCCTTCTCCGACTCCAGGGCCAGATGCCAGGGTTCCCGACGTCTGGACCCAGACGCCGGGGACCCTGGCGTCTGGCCCCTGGACTCCGCAAAACTTCCTTTTGCGCTTTCCAAAAACCTTGTGGGCTTTCCCCCTTTGGCCCAAATAACGTGTTCTCGTACCCAAACATTTCGGGAAACATCCAGAACCCCTTCCGGTGAATTCCGGTACCCTTCCGGAGACCAAACAACATTATTCCATATATTAAACTTTATCTCCGGACCATTCCGGAGTTCCTCGTCATGTCCGTGATCACATCCGGGACTCCGAACAACATTCGGTCACCAACATACATAACTCATATAATACTATATCGTCAATGAACGTTAAGCGTGTGAACCCTACGGGTTCGAGAACTATGTAGACATGACCGAGACATTTCTCTGGTCAATAACCAATAGCGGAACCTGGATGCCCATATTGGCTCCTACATATTCTACTAAGATCTTTATCGGTCGAACCGCATAACAACATACGTTGTTCCCTTTGTCATCGGTATGTTACTTGCCCGAGATTCGATCGTCGGTATCTCAATTCCAAGTTCAATCTCGTTACCGGCAAGTCTCTTTACTCGTTATGTAATGCATCATCCCGCAACTAATTCATTAGCTACATTTGCTTGCAAGGCTTATAGTGATGTGCATTACCGAGAGGGCCCAGAGATACCTCTCCGACAATCGGAGTGACAAATTCTAATCTCGAAATATGCCAACTCAACATGTACCTTTGGAGACACCTGTAGAGCTCCTTTATACTCACCCAGTTACGTTGTGACGTTTGGTAGCACACAAAGTGTTCCTCCGGTAAACGGAAGTTGCATAATCTCATAGTCATAGGAACATGTATAAGTCATGAAGAAAGCAATAGCAACATACTAAACGATCAACTGCTAAACTAACGGAATGGGTCAAGTCAGCCCGTTAATCAAATGACAACTCATGTCTATGGTTAGGAAACACAACCATCTTTGATCAACAAGCTAGTCAAGTAGAGGCATACTAGTGACACTATGTTTGTCTATGTATTCACACATGTATTATGTTTCCGGTTAATACAATTCTAGCATGAATAATAAACATTTATCATGATATAAGGAAATAAATAATAACTTTATTATTGCCTCCATGGCATATTTCCTTCAGATCTTATATGACCAGGAATCACTTAGACCATATCAACTTCCATGCGCAAAGGACTTAGAATTTGTACGCACCCAGAGATCACCAATTTTGTGAAGATCTATCCTTGGTGATGCTTATAAGTGCAAGCCATGATATAATAGATTGGTTGTGCTTCGTGGGCCGTTTGGTGGGCGTCAGAACCGAGATCTTTGGATCCTTAACCTTTTGGTTCGAGTCCTCCATCAACGAGGATGTAGGATAGCACCAACTATCTGAACTACGTGAAAAATCGCCGGGTCAACAAATATTTGCCTACTCTACCCTATTCCCTTACTTTCATTCAAGTTGTTATATTTTTCGATGCTTACTCATTATACTTGCTTGATTGTTTAAGGGTCAACTAGCCTCTTTGTGCTTAAAGTTGCCGAAGTTTAAAAGTGGTAGAAGTTTGAATTAGGTCTATTCACCCCCTCTAGATCATCGGTTAGACCCCACAAAGGTGTGTGTGTTACTACGTGTGGTAGTGTGTATTTGTGCGTCTACATTGTAATTGATGTTCCTTAGAAATAGAGAATATGCTTGATCGTTTTGCGCAAGTTGTTGAGACGGCCGTTGTGGTGTTTGTGAGTAACTTTTGACAAACCGACTCCTTTCGAAAGTTCGGCCAAAAACTAAATCTAACTCTTTTGCTTGATGTTAGATCCTCTCGCACTAAAGTTGGCAATGTCTGAGCCGCTTATCTTTGAGTTGGAATTCTTTTTTACAGTTTCTGTGAGCAAGGAGAAAATTCTCACCGGTTATTGTCAAATCAAGATACCAATCACAATCTGACTCCCTGGTTTTCCTCCTCGAGGTTGAAAATAATCGAAAGATATGATAAAGCACCAAGAATCATTAGAGGTGCTATCATGTACCAAAAAGCAAAATGACACAATGCAGTAATGCCAACATTAAAAATAAAATAATTGTTACATTTCATATAATTTCTTACCTCCGCATGACGAAAACTTGGCTGGAAGTTGATGCCGAACAGCTTGCCAGTTGCAAGGCTGCTGGCGCACCTTGACTTGCACAATCGACATGGTGGTGGTGGTGGTGGCGCCATTTTCCTAAAGCAATATGAGGAAGGATTAACGATCCACTTCACAGAAAAGAAAAATATTGTTAAATCAAAATGTTCTATAAATCAACTAAATCAACTAGCCTATTAAATCAACTTGCCTGCTAGATCAACTAAATCAAAATGTTCTATAAATCAACTAAATCAACTAGCCTATTAAATCAACTTGCCTACTAAATCAACTAAATCTAAATGTTCTATAAATCAACTAGCCTACTAAATCAACTTGCCTACTAAATCAACTAAATCTAAATGTTCTAAATCAACTAGCCTACTAAATCAACTAAATCATATGAACTAAATCAAAATGTTGCATATGAACTAGCCTACTAAATCAAAATGTAGCAAGGTGGAGGGGTTGTGGAAGGAGGAGGAAGGAGGGAGAAGAAGGGGCGACTGGAGGAGGGAGGAGAGAGTAGGACGGAGGAGGAAGGGCGGAGCGAGGAGGGGCCGGCCGGCGGTGAGTCGAGGGAGGACGGAGGAGGAGGGCGGTACCGAGTCCAGGAGGAGGAGGAGTTGACGGCGGCACAGAGGGAAGAGGGGTAGGCGATGGCGGCTGGCGGGGGCGACGGCGGCCGGCGGGGAAGGACCGGCGCGCGGGGGGGTTGAGGGGGAGATGGAGTGAGTGTGAGTGTGAGTGTGGATCAGATAGAGGAGAGCGTGGGGGTGGGAGCTAGCTAGTTTTAGCAGTAGCGCTCTAAAGGTAAAGGCGCTACTGCTAAACTACCTAGCAGTAGCGTGCTCCGAATTAACGCGCTGCTACTAGAACTAGCTTCGCGGCGGGGTCGTGGGAATTATAGTAGTAGCGCGGCTTAGAGGAGGCGCGCTACTGCTATGTTTATTTCAGCAGCGAGTTTTGCGAGAGCGCGCTACTGCTACATTGCAGCAGCGGCTTAATTTAAAACTCGCTGCTGGTAAGATCCTGTGTATAAGCTTTTCCTTAGTAGTGTGTATGGTTAAGATGTTCATGATGATAACTTATACAGGAGTCTTGCATATTATAGGATCTCAAACAATAGGATCCTAACCAGCTAAGCTGTCAAGATTACCTAAAAAATATCTCAAATAAGTGATAACTTGTAAAATAGTGAATTTAGGGCCAGAGTGGAGATGCATGCATTATTAATCGGTATGGCGTTGGCTCGTCGGCATACTAGACTACCAGTTATGGTGCAGTCTTACTCTTCGACTTTCCTCTCGTGCCTCTCCGGGTCAGGTCTGGATCGCTTAGTTGATGGCCATTTAATTTCTAAAATTAAGTCTTTAAAGGTCGGTTGGAAGTTTGTTTCAAATAAAAATCAGTGTTTTTTCATAGAAATATAGAGTTGTTGATTGACTGATAAGGTATAATGACTTGATAAAGAACCCTTGTATTAAGGATCTCTTGCCTCTGAATTGTATATTATTGTGAAATAAACTATTCCTTCTGTTACATGCTGTGAAATGTCTACAACGCCTTTAACAGAGGGAGTACTATTGATAAAAAAAGGGCAGCTAAATTAAATTTACAGTTTGCACTAAAAAGCAGCCACGAAGCCACGTAGGATGCTACTCATCATCAGCTTGTAGCACAGCCGTTGGATCCTTTGCGCCAGTCGATCTGGACGGCGGGGGACGCCGCTCGCCGCTCGCCACTCGAAGCGGCCTGCCCGCGAGCCCCGCAACCCCAATCCGTCCGCCATGGCGCTGTCGGTGCACGCCGCCGCCGTCGCCGCCCCGCGTCTCCTCCCCCCTCCCTCGCTCCACCGCTCTGCTCCGAGCACGGCGCCTCCTCTCCTCCCCCTCCTCCGCGCCGTCGCCTCCCTCCGCTCGGGCCCCAGCTCCTCCCGGTGGACGCGGCGGGCGAGCGTGCGGGTGCGCGCAGGCGCCGGCGGCGGAGGGCGGAGGAGGGAGTCCCCGTACGAGGTGCTCGGCGTGGCGCCATCGGCCGCGCCCGCCGACATCAAGCGCGCGTACCGGCGCCTCGCGCTCAAGTACCACCCGGACGTCAACAAGGAGGTGCGGCGCTCCCCTCCTCTTCACATCCAGGCAGCAGGATTCAGCGATGGAAGTAGATTCAGTACTGTTACCCTAAGGGATGCTTTGCTCTGCTTCATTGCAGGCGAATGCTCAGGAGAAGTTTCTGAGGATCAAGCACGCCTACAACACGCTGATGAACTCGGAGAGCCGATCCAAGTACGCGAGCAGCAGCAGCAGCCCTGATTCTTCGTGGTCTCCCGGGAGCAGCAAGCCAGCTGATGCAGAAGAGGATTTCTATGGGTTTGGTACTGAAATCTCCTCTCTTCCTCCTCTGCTCTAACAAATTAGTAGTATATTATTCTGGGGCTAGGAATTTTATGCTGGTCAGTGAACTGAAATGGTTCTCTGACCATTGGTTGATCATTGATGCGGTGGTACACTCTGCTAGTGTTAGTGCCATGTCATTGCAGTTTTCGAGTACTAAGGAACTGCTTGTAGATTCAATTCCTATTGCAGTTTTGAATCGGCCGGTAGATAAGATAGTTATGCAGATGTAACAAGTTTAATCGATCGGTAAAAAAAATGTCCATTTTGCTGACGCCACTTGGTTTCTGGTTTTGCAGGGGATTTCCTTAAAGACCTGCAAACAGAATTTCAGAACTGGGAGGCTGGCCTGAACTCAGAGCAGAAACCTAACAGCCTGTGGGAAGAACTGTCAGTAAGTTATCTTGGCGGGCAACTTTGGTGCACATTGTAAATTTTACTTTTGGAAAAAGATGGCAAAATGTCCACTTGCTAGAAGAACAGTTATAACGTTGCAGCTGGTAACTATGGCCTATGGTGTAGCTCATGCAAATTATATTTATTTCTGCTCATGTAGGCGATTGGTGAGGAGTTTGTTGAGTTCCTGGAGAACGAACTGAACATCGACGGCTCGAGCACCGAGGAAGACGACGCGAACGATCCGTACACGCAGTTTGGAGGGAAAGGCGGAAATGCCCAGGGTGACAAGAAAGGAACAAACAGCTCCGACGATGGCGTGTCCGACATAGAGTCCGTCCTCGAGCAGCTGAAGAAGGAGCTTGGGCTCAGCTGAACGGTTGCCTGTCGGCTGCATACGACGGGGGCAACTGCGGCCACCTTGATCGGTACCAACCCGGTGTTCATATGGAGGTCCGCTGTTCTCCCGGATCGATGGCGGTAATGGTAGGTACTACCAGATGTTGTAATTTAGCTGGTAGAGCTTTCCGGTGGGGCGACGGATCGAGCGTTTTGCAGAATGTTTTTGTTCTTGGTTCGTAGGGCTGCAGTTTGTTATGGAAAGAGAAGAGAAGAGAAGGCGTGTGCTTCCTTCTACTCCCTCCGTTCCTAAATATAAGTGTTTGTAGAGATTCCACTAGGCGGAGCAAAATGAATGAATATAAACTTAAAATGCATCTATATACATCCGTACGCGGTTTATAGTGGAATCTTTACAAAGACTTACATTTAGGAACGGAGGGAGTAGTACAGTTTTACTTCAATTTTTTGGGGTTGAAAGATACTGAACATGTCTGAATTCTTTTCTCTTGAGACATTGGACATGCCTGAAACTGAAAGAGAGAGGGAAGGATTTTCTTCACCAACGAACCGGCCCAATCACGGGGGACTCGTGGCATCGGCCCGCCTGGCCCGGTCGGCCGAGCCAACCAAGCAGCCCAACGCGAGAAGAGAGAGATTAACCCTAGTCCATCGACCCCATCGGAACCGAACCGCTCCTGTTCTGTCTCCGCCCCTGGTTTTCTTCTCCCCCCGCCCCCCATCTCGCCCCAGATTTCTTCCGCCGATTCCGTGGCGGCCGGCCGGCCGATTCGCCGACAGACCACAGAGAACAAAAATAAACCCGGTGAGTTTTCTTCCCCGCTCTTCTTCTCCCCCTCCCCGCAGGGCCGGCTCGTCCTCTCCCTGGTTGGTTCGCCTGGTTTAATTCCTCACCGCCTGGCCGGGGATTAGCTCGTCCGGAGCGAAGTTTTTGGGGATTAATTCTTCGGTGACTGACGATGCCTGGTGCAGGGCGGGAGGCGGCGGATGGCGACCCCGGAGCCGGAGGCGTCATCGGCGGCGGCGGACGCGGTGGCGCTGGCGGTGGCGAGGGACGAGGCGGCGGAGGAGGAGGAGGAGGACGCGGCGGAGGGGGAGGGCGAGGGGATGGAGGTGGTGGTGCCGATCGGGGCGCAGAAGCACGACCCGGCGTGGAAGCACTGCCTCATGGTGCGCCTGGCGGGGCGGGACCGCCTCAAGTGCGTCTACTGCGGCAAGCACTTCCTCGGCGGCGGCATCCACCGCTTCAAGGAGCACCTCGCGCGCCGCCCGGGCAACGCCTGCTGCTGCCCCGACGTCCCCGCCGACGTCGAGGCCCTCATGCACCGCAGCCTCGACGACGTCGCCGCCAAGAAGCTGCGCAAGCGCGCCCTCGCCGCCGCCATGGCCGCCGTCGCCTCCGCCGACCCCTCGCCCGCCGCCTTGCCGCCGGCCTCCTCGCCATCCCCCTCCCCCTCCGCCTCCAACGCCGACCTGGCCAGCCCCATCCACGTCCTCCCGCTCAGCCAGGCCCCCCGCGCCGAGGACACGCCGCTGTCCCAGACGGGGTGGAGCGGCGGGGGTGCTGCCAAGAGGAGGAAGAAGGTGCTGACGGTGAGGCGCGCTCCTGCTTCTGCTCCGCAGGCCCAGCAGCAGCCCCTCCAGCCTGCTACTCCTGCCCCCCAGACGCAGCCTCCTCACCAGACTATCATGGCGCTCGATGCGACAGCAACAGCGCCTCCGTCGTCGAGGCATGCCGATCCGGCTGCTGGCTCGGACAGGGAGCAGGTTTGCATGGCGGTCGGCAGGTTTCTGTATGACGCCGGTGTGCCACTGGAGGCGGTGAATTCCGTGCATTTCCAGCCGATGGTCGACGCCATTGCGTCCATGGGAGGGAGGCCCGAGGTGTTCTCGTACCATGACTTCCGCGGCTGTGTTCTGAAGAAGTCGCTGGGCGAAGTGACGGCTCAGTTGGAGTTCTACAAGGGGTCATGGGCCCGCACAGGGTGCTCAGTGTTGTCCGATGAGTGGACGGCTGACAAAGGCAGGACCTTGATGACCTTTTCTGTGTATTGCCCTGAAGGTACCATGTTTCTGAAATCGGTCGATGCAACGGATATCGTCACATCATCAGATGCATTGTTTGAGCTGCTGAAGAGTGTTGTTGAGGAAGTTGGAGAGAAAAATGTCGTCCAGGTGATCACAAAGAACTCTGAGATTCATGCAGCCGCAGGGAAAAGGTTAGGTGAAACATTTCCTACGCTGTTCTGGTCTCCATGCACTTTCCGGTGCATCGATGGTATGCTTGAAGATTTCAGCAAGGCGGTGGCAGTTAGTGAGATCATTAGCAATGCAAAGACCATCACTGGATTTTTGTACAGCAGTGCTCTTGCATTGAGTTTGATGAAGAAACATCTACAGGGGAAGGATCTGCTAGTTCCTGCAGAGACTCGTGCTGCTATGAACTTTGTGACACTGAAAAACATGTACAGTCTGAAGGAAGATTTGCAAGCCATGGTCAGTTCAGATGAATGGGTACACTGCCTGCTGCCAAAGATACCCGGAGGGATAGAAGTGAGCAATATTGTTAGCAATTCGCAATTTTGGTCTTCATGTGCCTTAGTTGTTCGTGCCACCGAACCACTTGTGCATCTTCTTAAGCTGGTAGGTAGCAACAAGAGGCCTGCTATGGGGTATGTTTATGCTGGATTATACAAAGCCAAAGCAGCAATCAAGAAAGAGCTACTGAAGAAGAGCGACTATATGCCTTACTGGAACATTATTGACCAGAGATGGGACAAGCACATGCAGCGACCGCTTCATTCAGCTGGTTTCTTCCTAAATCCACTGTTTTTTGACGGAATTAGAGATAACATATCGAATGAGATTTTCTCAGGAATGCTAGACTGTGTAGAAAGGCTGGTGTCTGATGTCAAAATCCAAGATAAAATTCAGAAGGAGCTTAACATGTATCGGAGCGAGGCAGCTGGGGATTTTCGTAGGCAAATGGCTATCCGAGCCCGGCGTACTTTACCTCCTGGTTAGTACTACTATACAGAATTACAGATTGTATTGAACTTACTTTTACTTGATTGACTAAATTATACTAGTATTCCTGTAAGCATGAGGTTTCTGAACCAACCTTCCACGCTCCATTTGTTAAAGCATCAAGTTTGTTTGATGATACTTTGATCTTAACATGTTGTATTATCTTGCAGCTGAGTGGTGGTATATGTATGGCGGAGCATGCCCGAATTTAACACGTTTGGCAGTACGTATCCTCAGTCAAACCTGCAGCGCTAAAGGGTGTGATCGGACACACATTCCTTTCGAACCACTCCATGACCAAAGAATGAATATTTTTGAACGTCAACGAATGCATCATCTCACCTTTGTTCAATGCAACCTGCGGCTACAAAACAGGTAACCAAATCCCCGTTACATAGAATGTTTTAATCGATGACATGTTATTCTGAGAATAAAAATAGAAAAACTAGCAAAGCATGGATGCAACAAGTGATTTGATCTATGTATAACTGTTCATAGGCAACAATACAAGGCGAATGCATTTGATCCAATCTCGGTAGACTACATAGACATAGTTGATGACTGGGTGGTGGATAGATCTGCACTGTTCTCTGGACCGACGGAGCAGCCAAACTGGATGGAGATTAGTCAACCATTCAACTGGACCCCATCAGCAGGACCGGGCGATGAATTCGAGTCCTTCATTGAAGGTACATATCCTCCTTGCTTACCCGTTTGTCCGTGGGTAATGTTGAGGGTTAAACATGAAGATTTTGTTTGCAGGAGTCGATGATGAGATGATCCAAGGCGCTTCCCGAGGAATCCAGGCCGATGATGACGACAAAGATGATTCCAATCATGAAGAGAGCTCTAACTTGGATAAACCTGTAAACTAATGGAAGTAGAAGGGAATTGCTTGTGGTATATTTCCATGTAGCAGTTATCTGGAAGAAAAAAGAAACTTTTTCGAGTAGCAAAAAGGATATAGGTGTTTCTTGTGTGATTTAAAATTTAATGCATCTTTCGATGCTTGTGATATTTCGATGGAAAAAAGGAAGTTTTATGCAAGCAGCATACAAGGGATAGAGGTGCTTCTTGATCTGTGGAAAGTACAGGTGCTTCTTGTTCTGTGGTTTAGACTTTAATGTATCTTTCAGTGCTTGAGATAGTTTCTTGTCTTTGTGATTGAGGTATTTAGAGATTGGATGTTTTTCTCTGTCTTTATCCGGTCATGGATATTCTAAAACCAGAGCTTCTCCTAATATGCTGCAAGTATGCAGCAGCTTTGTTTTTGTTTTGTTTTATTTTTTCTGCACGACATAATCAACATCAGATTTATTCTTTTTAAATCTGAAGGGCCTCCCATTATCAACAGAAGAAGGTAGTTGGACTAGTAGCTTAGGATATTATAGCAGAACAAAGAACACTAATCTGGAGCCGGTTTTCAAATATGTTGTAACAAGTTGCAGCCGCTACATAAATGATTCAGTAAATATTTCCAAATTGTGTACTTTAAAAGTTGCAACACCAGCGAAAACTATTTGGGTGGTACAGGAGCTACAGAATTACACAGCGGCATGCCATTTATGAATACTTGTGGCGAAGCTCATGCGAGGCAAAATAATCTCCTTGGAAGCCCCGAAAGAAGCCAGATGAGGAGCATGGCAGGGGAAAACGCTACCAGCGCCTGCATTTTGTCACCTGGGAACTAGTACATCATAGGCAGGACTACTCATCAGAGAATCACCCACCGATTTCTCGGTTCAAGTAGTCAACAAACATCCTCTTCGCGCTGTCGGCATCTGTTGGTGGGGGTCGCCCGCTCAAGCTGTACTGCCCTGCCAGCTTGATGAACGTGCGTCGGAGGCTCCGTAGCTCAGGCAGGCCAACCGATCTTCGAAGATTAATGTAAAAGTCAGTTAAGGATCTCACCGCACAATGATAATATCCAACGAATGGTGGTTTCCTTCACTTGATTATCTTATGGCAAAACAATAATATAGAAAGATGAATCCAATTCCAGATTGAGACCATGAGACAGAAAACTACTCTACCTCAGAATTTTTAGTCTGCTTGATCGGTGTTTGAAAAGTCATTTGCAAGTTTGAAAAAGAATGCATGGCATGTTGTGCATACAGAACATAGCCTACATATGCACAAAGACGGATATATTTTATTTACAACTCCTGCAATAATATAATTTGCTAAGAGCATATTGCTCAAACAGTAAAGGATATAGTTGGCAAGTCGGCTCCAAGAGAAATCTTATTCATGGCAAGCCCAAGACCACCAGACTGTGCCTCCACAATTGCACTGACCACCTCCTGCAAAGTGCAGTTCATATCACAGGTTTGCAGCTCCTTCTAAAAAAGTTGCTACATTTCCTGGGACTAGATATCATCAGCCAGGAAAACTGCAGTTACCTGTGTTGCTTTGTCCATCTCGTAGAGCGAATTACCCTCAGTAGTCCGTACCTAAAATATTATCAAGTCAGGATTTGTATAAATCTACAGGAGATCCAGTATGAATGGAACAGTACTGCAGGTTGGAAATACACAGTATTTGCACAATAGTAGGAAGACTTTAATTGTTTTTGCATTTGCATCATGGAGTATTCAGAGTTTGACAGGATTCGTTTGAGATATGGTTCATCTGGATTTCAAGCAAAAAAAAAAACCTAGCCTAGCCCGGCACCGTTCTGCATTTGGAGCAAGCAAAATTTCTTTTAGGCACCGTAGCCTGGGATGGATAGAAAATTAGCTGCATGGGGAGACAAACCAGCTCGCTTTCGTGGGCAAGAATCACATGAACAGCACTTCCGTAACTACTTACTACATAGTTTAGTGCTTGTCTAGGAAAACATAACTAACCTTCAAAAGATTATTCAGATTAGAGGCAACAGCTAAGCCAACACTAGCACATGAAAGACTGGATAGGCCAGCTTAGCTTTAACCAAATTCACCGATAGTGTAACATGGGAAAAAAGCATAGGAACTACATTTCCTTAATATGTTCTTGTATTTGGCTGCAATATATAGTACCACACCAAATTCATGCAGGCATTAACAGAGTACCAAATAATTTTGGAATTGTTTATGTATTGGAAGACCATGCAGTTGTAGTCAATCAATGATGTATACAAAAAATTCTTTGTTAGAAAAACATTTATACTTACAGACTGAGTAGCTATTGTAGGCTGGAGAACTTTCACATCTCTTGTTTTCGAATCCACTTTCTTAGTCAAATATGATACAGCCTCAGCAATAACAGGGGAAGATTCCACAATTTCCTCTATTGAAAACAGTAGATAAAACAGATCGATCAAATGGGATAATGAGACAATTAAGGAAGTAAAGAAGTAGAGAGCGAGCACTAGGCAAGTATAGTGACCATTTCTTGGGTGGTACTAATTCTTGTGTAACCAATATAAAAATGGATAGAAAGGATTGTGAAAAGAAGCCTGGAATTTTCTGTCTGACAATAAACTACTCCCTCCGTCCCACAATATAAGAGCGTTTTCGACACTAGTGTAGTGTAAAGAACGCTCTTATATTATGGGACGGAGGGAGTAATTAACTAAAATAATTACCAATTCAACCAATCACATGAGCATGAGTTTCTATGAGTGTTCGACAATAACAAGCAATAAATATTGTGGGTTCAACCAATAGGGACTATAGAACAATAGAAGGACAGAACATCTACTATGGTGAGTAATGCATAAGCTACTAGACATATGTGATACTAATTACAAAGATTAGATATACCATGAAAATATTAGTACTGATTCAGATCACGCATGCTGTGAAAATAAAATAATTAGACAAAATAAGAGCTACTGTATTTGACTACCTCTAGATGGAAACAATTCAAAAAGAGGGGAATCCCAGCGGCTACGACTATCAGGCCTCTCAAATCTCCTTGCCAGATCTTCAAATCTGTGAAAACAGAAGAAATCATGAGAGCAATGGCACCTGCTCGGTAAACTGAAGGAGACAAAGAGTCCATTACTTTCCCCATAAACCCGATACAACAGCAAATCCTTCCATAACCTATCAAATATTTCAGTGATTTGAAATAAAAATGCCAACTATATATATATATATATATATACATGAATTCGAAATCAGATCAAACAAAGTAACTGTGCAGCATATATCTCATTCGTAAGAGGTATTACATTTTGCAAACAGGTCGACAAGAGCCACGAGAGAAATATCTTACATATTGCTATCATATGAGGGTTCTCCTTTCTCCTGACGCTTGACGTTCCAATCCCTACAATGGTCCACTTCTGTATCACAAAAGAACTGAAACATAAAAGATGAAGTATGATGGAAATCACTTACTATTATATCATTTACAATATTAAATGGTGCAAAAGCGCAGTAAACTGGCCAATAGTTTCTACATGCACCCTCTTCAATAGGATACTTTGTGTAGGACATAATCATGGTTTGCAAATCAGGTAAAAAAATTAAGATCACTTTGCTAATACATCTTATTTATAAAGGTCTGTCCCTCCAATTTCCCATGTTGTACTCCCTCCGAATCATATTACTTGTCGTTCAAATGGATGTATCTAGACGTATTTCAATGCTAGATACATCCGTTTGAGCGACAAGTAATATGGGTCGGAGGGAGAACTTAATTTCTGAACTGACATTTTAATGTCGGTGGGTCTTCACCAATCACCAGTCATGAATCACATCAATTAGCTCGTGTTAGCTCCATTATTATGTGGCATTTATGATTATCTGGTTGCCTCTTTACTACCTGACTTCTATTGCTATCTAACCAACAACAATACTTAGAGAACACATGATGCCATCTCATCATCATTTCATTGTGCTATGCTCATATTAGTGTAAACCTGTTATGTGTAAAATGAATGCAACAGTCAATAAACAGGACATCAAGTGCCTACCGCACAATATCTTATTCCCGAAGCACGCGCAAGACACCAAAGCTCGTATCGGTACCCCTGCATATTATAGGTAAAAATCATCACGCCTCTAACATAGTACAACATAAGTTGCAGAATCTACTTCATATTACAGTTTACATAGTAACTGCTCAAGAAACAACAACAAAAACTGAGCTATATTGACATTTTTTTACTATGTAAAACGATGGACTTGAGCTTGTAATTCTTAAACTTGAGTGGTTCCAAAAACCATAGCACAGGGAGGGGACCAGATTTTGTTAAGTTTTTTCCCTGATCACACTGTGCCAAGTACAACAAAAACATACATAAAGAAGATAACCATACGGTACTGCTTGTATCTTCTATTACTGATTGAGAGTGGAGTAGTGATTGCAAGTTGCAGCAATAGAATTACGGACACAGTACTGCCATCACCTTAATATTGTTCAGAGAATCCACGATGATTATGCCATCCCGTGACACGGACCTATCAACTTCTGATCTCAAAACTCCTCTTAAGTTTTTCTCCACAACCATATCTAAGAAAGAAAAGCACAAAATCGGTTGGCAGAAATAAGCGGATGGTAAAAGAACAATAAAAATGAATTGAACAGTAGCATAGAGAAGACATGAAGACTAAAAACCGACAATACCTTTGTAGCTTTCATTGCGTCCAAGATGGAGCGATGACTCATCAATGACGCGGACAGTGACATCAGGCACGGAGGAGCGAAGAGCGGCAGCGAGACAAGCTGCAGCCTCTGACTTGCCGCTGCACGGCTGCCCGCACATCACCACGAGCGCCATGGAAGATGTAGAAACCTTAGGAGATGGATAAGCAAAAGCATCAGGGCATGGTTCCATCTTCAAATACAAGCTAAAAGTTGAGAAAATTCCCATTTGCAAATGTTTAATGCTAAATCACTCTGTGGATGGATATTGTTGTCTGTGTCAAAAGGGCCACCATAAATGCCATTTATCGAGGTCGATACAGCATATGAAATACGAGGAAATTGATGATTTATAAGGAAGTTTATATATCACATAGCTGGTCAGCCTTTTGTTTGACAAAATATTCGAAGTTAGTCGTTTGGTTTGGCTACAAATAGGGAATAAAAAGGCACTCCTAATTAAAACCCAGCACGGAGATCTCAAATCAGTATCGCTGATCATATATCTCTAACCATATCTCTCTGTACATGGCGAGCTCTCGAGCGAGGTTCCTCGACGAGGTGGTGGCGAGAACTGCCTCCCACTGTAGGGGAGCCGAAATTGGTTAGGGGGAATCGATCGCGAGAGCGAGAAGGTCGTGCGGCGCCGACGAATTGGAAGGGGGCACACCGTGGGCTGCGGCCGGGCATGGAGGAGCCTCGGCCGGAGCCGAGAGAGATGGCCGTTGCTGTCCTGGGGTATACGGGCAGAAGGGCAGAGGGGAGATGGGGCTCACCTTCCGTCCGCGCTCCGTTGAAGTAGGTCGCTGGCCGCCCCTCGTCTGCTGCCGGTCCGGTGGTGCTTGCGCTAAGCGGCGACGCGGCGGGACGGAGCTCTAGGGCTCGGCGGCGGTGGACTGGTAGTGCTGCGAGGGAGGAGATTCCGTTGGGCCGGGCTGGAGGAGGAGACGGGTCGGGTCGTGTGCAGAGGAAAGTTACGGGCCGGCTTTTGACTTTTGTCATAATAAAAAAAATCTCCTTTGCAGAAACCTGCATGAGTAGCATTCCCAGTCACATGCTTTTTTTTTAGATTACCGAAAGGCGTGGGTAAAAGATTTGACTCTTTCCGAGCTCGGTTGGTCCGGCAAGAAAATGAGGATGTGCGTAAATATCATCTGGTAAATTGGATTAATGTGTGCCAACCTAGGGATCAGGGTGCCCTGGGAGTTACTAATTTAGATATAAAGAATATAAGTTTTTTGTGCAAATGGCTTTGGAGGCTAGAGAACGAGGATGGAGATTGGCAGGAGATGATTAGAGCAAAGTATTTGAAAAAGAAAACTTTGGCTCAGTGTGAATCATCTCCTGGCAACTCCCATTTCTGGAATGGTTTGATGGAGGTTAAAGATATTGTTTATAGATGCTGTCAGAGAGTTGTGGGTGATAGTCGCAAAACTAAATTTTGGGAGGATGCTTGGTTAAGAGACAAACCCCTATGTTTGATTTTTCCACGTCTTTACAACTTGACCTTTGGTAGGCATGTCACTATTGCGAAGGTGTTTAGCCAGGATTTTGATTGCATCAGATTTAGAAGATGTTTGCATGGGAGACCCTCGATATGTGGAACAAATTACTTGATATGTGTAGTCGGATGACTTTGTCGGAGGAACCATACAAAGTTAAATGGCTTCTTACCTACTTTGTAAGCTTCTCGATTAAATCTCTGTACCATTATCTTGTTGCTCGACAAGTTATATTCCCTTATAAGTTGCTGTGCAGAATGAAGATGCCATTGAAAATTAAAGCCTTCTCCTGGTTAGTGATCAAGAATAGGATCCTAACCAAAGATAACTTAACTAAAAAAGGTTGGAAAGGTGCTAAGCATTGTGTAATGTGGGGTGCTCCTTGGGCAACCAAAGATCCCATGTCTTTTTCCTTGAATTATGCTAGAATTGGTTGCCTAACTATACTGACAAAGATAGAGTAGTTGTTATGCTTGGTATTGCTGCTTTGCTATGGTCTATTTGAAAAACGAGACATAAATCATGCTTTCAAGGTGTGATGCCCAATGATCCTACTGATACTATTATGTCTGTTTGCTCCCTTCTATATTCGTGGAAAATTTTGCAGAAAAAATGACTACAAAACATGTTGCAGCTAGTCACTACAAGGACTGCCCAGGTGGCTCGAGATGTCTTCAGGAGAGGATATGGGTGGGTGCCGTATGTGAGGAGAATCTGATGAAATCAGTTGCTGGAGCGCTGGTTTCAAGACTTGGATCGCTCCTGGTTATCACCCAAAAGAATGGATAATTCTGATGCTAGTTATATTTAGCTTTTGTTCTATTGTCATTTGCCTCTTTTTTGCATTAGCTTTTGTTCCGCCGATCTGGCTCGATGTTATCTAAACAAGTATGCTAGTGCTGGTTTGGTTGCTAGTGTTTCGTAGCATCCTGATGCGGTTTAGTGCCAGGGATGTAAAAGTGTATTGCTCTTTTCTTGTAAAAGACTCCATTTTTTTAATGAAAATGGGGGCCATGTGGCCCCTCATCGAAAAAAAAAATCTCCTTTGCAAATAGTAGTGTAGCGGTTTGCACGGATTCAAATGGCAATTATTTAAGAGAGCTTCTATAGGGCGCTGAAATTATTTAGGAGAGCTCCTATAGGGCGCCTTCAGCGCCGCTAAACCCAATTGGCGCCCACTGCAGCGCCCTGGTGGGCCGGCCCAGTACCATGCGGCTCCAGCAAAAAAACATTAGATAAACTTGCCGTAGCAAGGATTTAAACTCGGGGTGAAGCAGTGCCGTACGCACAGGCTAACCACCAGAGCTACCAGGTTGTACTACGTAATATTACAGCTAAACAGTTAAGAAACCAATGAATCCACGCTGTTAAAAAAAATAAAAAACTTCACGAATTTGTTTCAAAAAATAAAGGGCTACATATTAAAAAAAAGTTCACTAATTTGAGGAAAAAGTTCACGGTTTGGAAAGTTCGTGAAAATTTAAAAAAGGTCACTAATTTAAGAAAAGTTTACGAATTTGAAAAAAATCACAAATTTGACAAGTTCATGAAAAATTGGAAAAGGTTCACAAAATACAAAATAATTCAAGAAAATTGAAAACATTTCATCAAATTTTAAAAAAGTTCATCGAATTTGAAAAAAAGTTCACCGATTTAGAAAAAACTTAATCGGTTTTCAAAAAACTGTTCATCAAATTTGAAAGAAAACTCACTGAATATGAATAAAGTTCATCAAGAAAAAAAGTTCACCGAATTTTAGAAAACCTTGATCAGATTTTAAAAATCTTCATCAATTTCCAAAAAAAAGTTCATCAAAAAATGGAAAAAGTTCATCGAATTTGAAAACAGTTCATCAATTTTCAAAAAAGATCATCAAATTTGAAAAAAGATCCTCGAATTTGTAAAAAGTTCGTCAAATTTGGAAAAAGTTCATTGGTTTTAAAAAAGTTCATCAGATTTGAAAAAAGTTCATCAATTTCCAAAAAAAGTTCATCAAAAAAATGAAAAGTTCATTGATTTTGAAAAAAGTCTATCAAATTGGAAAAATAGTCTATTGATTTTCGAAAAAGTTCATAGAAAAATTTAAAACATTAATCTATTTGAAAAAGGAAGAATCAAAAAAAGAAAAAACATAAAATAGAAAAAGGAAAAATGGAGAAAGATAATATGAAAGAATAAACAAAAGATGTAACTTGTTCGAGTGGGCTGGGTGGCGTGATGGTTAGTGCAACATCCATCGATGTAGGAGGTCTAGTGTTCGATTCTATCTCGGGTACGTTTTTTGCGGTATAGAAACCATATAACCATAGGGGAGATGGGCCGGCCCATTAGTACCGATGAAAGGGGAGAGGGGTGTGCGCCCGTTAGCAGGAATGCCTAGGAACCGACATTATTTACGGGAGCTCCTAACCGACGCCTTTAGCGCCGGTTTCGAGTTCTGGCGCTCGAAGCGTCAGGCTACTAGGCCGGCCCAGGTGGGTTTCGATCGATCACAGTAATCACGTCGCGAAAAAATAAAAGTGAAGAAAAACAGCGAAATCCAGGTTTCGAACTCAGGATCGCACATCTTTTGTCCACTAACGCAAGTACTACTTAACCATTCTTTTAGTGAAACATTTAACGTAAAAATATGAAAATTAGTTGAAAAGTTCATTGATTTAAAAAACTAGTTCATCAATTTTTTAAAAAGTTCACAAAAATTGAAAAAAGTTTCATCAATTTTGAAAAAAAGTTCATCAGTTCTGAAAAAAGTTCATCGATTTAGAAAAAAGTTCATCAAATTAGAAAAAGTTCATTATATTTGAAAAAAATCACCGGATTGAAAATTTTCATGGATTTTGATAAAAAATCATCAATTTTGAAAAAACATTCAACGGATTTGAGAAAAGTTCATCAATTTTTAAAAAAGTTCATTGAATTTGAAAAAAAATCATCGAATGTGAAAAAAGTTCATTGAATTTGAAAATAGTTTATCGAATTTGAAAAAAAGATCCCGCATTTAAGGAAAGAAAAAAAGAAAGGGAAATGAGGAAGAAGAAAAAACCGTCCAGAAACTGACCAGCGAACGAACTAGAGAAAGAGTAAAAGAAAAGAAAGAAGTCTATCAATCGATCGTTCCCGGGTTCGATCCCTCACTTATGCACGTTTTTTTCCCTGTAGTTTCAACACGAAAAAGAAACGGGCCAGCCCAGCGCGACGCGGGGGTGTGTTTGGGGAAATAGAAGAAACAGGCGCCGTTTAGGAAATGCCATTATTTAGAAAAAAAATATATATGACAACCAACATTCGGCGAAAACCGATGAAAATCACGCGAAAAAGATGTTTTGAAGTTTCAAAAAAAGAAGAAAATACAGGATGTTAAGAGAATGATGTTCTATTGCCTTGCATAAATTCAAGTTCCAATTCATTACGAGATATGAACTATGAAAAAGAGAAATTCAGCATTGAATAGTGCCAAACAGTAATGTCACTAGTCATCGCTGAATTATGAAAAAGACAAAATCAACATTGAATAGTGTCGAACAGTAATGTCACTATTCGTTGCTAAATTCGTCTTTTTATAGCTCGCGTCCCATAATATTTTTAACTTGAAATTTCACATGACAATAGAACATCATCCTCTTAACATCTCAAGTTTCTTTTCGGAATACTTTGAAACTTGCAAACATGGTTTCCACGAAGTTTTCTTTGAATGTTGGTTTTTGAATGATATCTCCCTTATTTAGGCTCGTCTGCATTTGGTGAGCCATGGTGTTCGAGATGTGGTTACTCTCGAAACAATTGCTTGCAGGAAATCACTATGTTTGGCTAAGGATCTTCTTCTCCATGACGTTGTGATCACCACGGATTCAAAGCAAGTTGCAAGGGACATCCACACAGGAAGCCGCGGGTTGCATGCTCAAATTATTGCTAAAATCAAATTGCGAGCTTCAAATTTTAATTGTAATGTTCTTTTTGAAGGTCAGGCATTGAATAGTGAAGCCCATTCACTTGCTAAGTTTTCTCACTCATTAGGTCAGGGGCGTCACATATGGCTAGGCCAACCCCATGAACATATTTGTATCCCAAACATTGTGAACTTTGTGTAATAAAAAAAGCCTTGGGATTCCTCAAAACAAATAGTGTAGAATTTTAGATATGAAAGTGTTTCTCGCTTGCGAGCTCAAATGCACCCATGATAAACAGTGAAAATCACGCGAAAAAGATGTTTTGAAGTTTCAAAAAAAGAAGAAAATACAGGATGTTAAGAGAATGATGTTCTATTGCCTTGCATAAATTCAAGTTCCAATTCATTACGAGATATGAACTATGAAAAAGAGAAATTCAGCATTGAATAGTGCCGAACAGTAATGTCACTAGTCATCGCTGAATTATGAAAAAGACAAAATCAACATTGAATAGTGTTGAACAGTAATGTCACTATTCGTTGCTAAATTCGTCTTTTTATAGCTCGCGTCCCATAGTATTTTTAACTTGAAATTTCACATGACAATAGAACATCATCCTCTTAACATCTCAAGTTTCTTTTCGGAATACTTTGAAACTTTCAAACATGGTTTCCACGAAGTTTTCTTTGAATGTTGGTTTTTGATTGATATCTCCCTTATTTAGGCTCGTCTGCATTTGGTGAGCCATGGTGTTCGAGATGTGGTTACTCTCGAAACAATTGCTTGCAGGAAATCACTATCTTTGGCTGAGGATCTTCTTCTCCATGACGTTGTGATCACCACGGATTCAAAGCAAGTTGCAAGGGACATCCACACAGGAAGCCGCGGGTTGCATCCTCAAATTATTGCTAAAATCAAATTGCGAGCTTCAAATTTTAATTGTAATGTTCTTTTTGAAGGTCAGGCATTGAATAGTGAAGCCCATTCACTTGCTAAGTTTTCTCACTCATTAGGTCAGGGGCGTCACATATGGCTAGGCCAACCCCATGAACATATTTGTATCCCAAACATTGTGAACTTTGTGTAATAAAAAAAGCCTTGGGATTCCTCAAAACAAATAGTGTAGAATTTTAGATATGAAAGTGTTTCTCGCTTGGGAGCTCAAATGCACCCATGATAAACAGTGAAATCACAAAAGATAGACATGACAATATCTGTTTTTTTGGCAATAAACATTAGTGATTTGTCTACATTGGTGCAATTTTCCGTCAAGAAAATAATATTATTATTAATGTTTTGTGGAGAATAAAATAAAATCAATGCGCCAATATATGCTTTAAAAATAGTGTTTTCATCATCAATTTTGGTTTTCTTCCAGAGCATTTAGAAAGAAAAAAATATTCATGAAATTTCATATGTATGTATACAATTCGTTAATGTTTATTACCCATGTTTTTAGCTTTTTATTACTTTTGTACTGTTCACGAGGGAGCACTTGAGCTTGCATGTAGAAACTCCATGTCCATATAAATAGCTATTCTCTGCTCTTATTTGATTGTTGAGATTAGCTTAGCCATGCCGGTTATATAGTTAGAACATCTCGGGGGGAGCCATGCCGCTTACATAGTTAGGGCATCTCAGGGGGAACCCAAACTAGGGGGTCAGCATCCGGTCATCCAGTTTTAGAGCCCTCTACTTGTTTGCCTCTTCCTTCTTTCTCTTTTGTTTGGCTAAGTCGAATTACATTAATTTCATCATGAACAATCCATGATATGTCGTTCATTATAAGCTCCAAATCAACAAGGCGTTGTACCTGAACAGAGAACAAATTATCACAAACTATCCTCAACAACGTGAAATTCCACCTCCTGTGCAAGATTCCAGGCTGGACACATAGTCCCAAAGAAAGATACATGGCTAAAGGTCCTCTCTATGTGCACCCTAGTGAGTGCCATGAAACGGCAAAAAAGGGTCGGCTCCTGTAGATATGGTGGAAACGGCCCGGACTATGCAGGATCTCGAAAAAAAATTACAGGACGAGCGATCTTGTGGGATTTGTTCGGGGCAGGAAAACCGCCCGCGTCTGCTAAATCGACGCTTATTATTCTAGATGGCCCGTTTTACAGGATTTGCTAGAGATGCTCTAATTCTTGCCAATTTCGAGAGTAATTTGATGAAGAATGGGCAGAAGCACTAGTCCCTTCATTAGTAGGTACAGATTTTTACTGTTCATGAGGGAGCACTTGAGCTTGCTTGGGCTCTAATTTACATGATTTGAATGAAACTAACCCGGACTAACACTATTTTCAGAAGAACTATCATGGTGTTGTTGTTTGTGCAGAAATAAAAGTTCTCAGAATTGGACAAAACTTTTTGGAGAATTATTTTGAAATAAATAAAAAATACTGGAACCAAGACCCACTGGAG
>NC_041389.1:676406034-676427159 GCF_002162155.2 Triticum dicoccoides
TAGTGGGGCCCACGAGGCTTCGCTGACCCTAATTCCGACGCTATAAAATCCTATTTTTCCAGAAAAAATAGGAGAGGAAGTTTCATCGCATTTTACGATATGGAGCCACCGCCACCTCCTGTTCTTCATCGGGAGGCCAGATCTGGAGCCCGTTCGGGGCTCCGGAGAGGGGATCTTCGATCTTCGTCATCATCAACCATCCTTCATCACCAATTTCATGATGCTCGCCGCCGGGAGTGAGTAATTCCTTAGTAGGCTTGCTGGACTGTGGTGGGTTGGATGAGATTCATCATGTAATCAAGTTAGTTTTGTTAGGGCTTGATCCTTAGTATCCACTATATTCTGAGATTGATGTTGCTATAACGTTGCTATGCTTAATGCTTGTCACTAGGGTCCGAGTGCCATGATTTCAGATCTGAACCGTTTATATTTTCACCATTATATCTATGTCCGTGATCCGATCTTGCAAGTTATATGCACCTGCTACGTGTTATGATCCACGTACCCCAAGGTGATAATAATTGTAATTCTTTCTGGTGATTACCGTAGTTTGAGGAGTTCATGTATTCACTATGTGTTAATGCTTTGTTCCTGTTCTCTATTAAAAAGATGCCTTAATATTCCTTAGTTTCGTTATAGACCTCGCTGCCACGGGATGGTAGGACAAAAGATGTCATGCAAGTTCTTTTCCATAAGCACGTATGACTATTTACGGAATACATGCCTACATTATATTTATGAGCTCGAGCTAGTTCTGTGTCGCCCTAGGTTATGACTATCATTGTTGGGAATCGTTACATGGAAAACAAAACAAAATTCTATGCACACGCAATGATCTATCCACGGATATGCATAGCAACGAGGGGGAGAGTGTGTCTACGTACCCTCGTAGACCGTAAGAGGAAGCGTTTCACAATGCGGTTCATGTAATCGAACTTTTTCTCACGTCAACCGATCAAGTACCGAACGTACGACACCTCCATGTTCTGCACACGTCCAGCTCGGTGATGCCCCTCGCCTTCTTGATCTAGCAAGTCGTCGAGGTAGTAGATGAGTTCTGTCAGCATGACGACATGGTGACGGTGATGGTGAAGTGATCCTCACAGGGCTTCGCCTAAGCACTATGAAAATATGACCGACGGTGTAAACGGTGGAGGGGGGCACCGCACACGGCTAACAATTGATCTGGTGTGTGCTAGGGCGCCCCCCACATATATATAGGTGGGAGGGAGAGGGGAGGCTGCCAGGAGGCGCCCACGTAGGTCGAATCCTACTTGGGGTCTCCCCTGGGCCGCGCTCCCTGCCATATTTGCCGGAGGGGGAAGGAAAGAGGAGGGAGGAGGGAAGGAAGGGGGAGACCAAATTCCCCCTTTCCTTTCCCTTCTCCTCTTTCCTTCCTCTCCTGGTTCGGCCCATATGGGGGGCGCACCAGCCCCTTGTGGTTGGTGCGTTTCCCCTCTTGGCCCACAAGGCCCATATCTTTTGCGGGGGGTGCCCGGAACCCCTTTCGGTGACCCGATATGTACCCGGTACCCTCCAGAACACTTCCAGTGTCCGAATACCATCGTCCTATAAATCAATCTTGACCTCTCGACCATTTCGAGACTCTTCGTCATGTCCGTGATCTCATACGAGACTCCGAACAACATTCGGTCACGAAATCACATAACTCATATAATACTATGTCGCCATCGAACGTTAAGCGTGCGGACCCTGCGGGTTCGAGAACTATGTAGACATGACCGAGACACCTCTCTGTTCAATAAAAAATAACGGAACCTGGATGCTCATATTGGCTCCTACATGTTCTACGAATATCTTTATCGGTCGAATCATTATGACAACATAAGTAATTCCCTTTGTCCATCGGTATGTTACTTGCTCGAGATTCGATCGTCGGTATATTCATACCTAGTTCAATCTCGTTACCGGCAAGTATACTTGGCCATGGGCCGGGCCGGGCTTGGGTCGGGCCTTAAAAAGCCCACGGCAAAAAACTGAGGCCCAGGCCCTCCCAGGCCCTACCATTGGGCCTACTTTTCAAGCCCAAGCCCGACCCGTCTGGTAAAAAGCCCTAAAAAACCCTTAGGGCTTAGGGCCGTGGGTCGGGCCTCTTTCTTAAAATGCTAATATGCCAAGCCCAAGCCCGTCCAGGCCTTGTTAGTGGGCTCAAAAATCAGGCCCAAGCCTGACCCACGGGCAAGCCCATCGGGCCTAGGCCCTGGATTTTAGGGCTGGGCCTGGGTGGGCCGACAGGGCCGGGCCGGAGATGGCCAGGACTACCGGCAAGTCTCTTTACTTGTTTCGTAATACATCACCTCGTGACTAACTCCTTAGTCGTTTGCTTGCAAGCTTATGATGTGTATTACCGAGAGGGCCCAGAGATACCTCTTTGATACTCGGAGTGACAAATCCTAATCTTGATCTATGTCAACTCAACAAACACCTTCGGAGATACCTATAGAGCATCTTTATGATCACCCAGTTACGTTGTGATGTTTGATAGCACACAAGGCATTCCTCCAGTATCCGGGAGTTGCATAATCTCATAGTCGAAGGAATGTGTATTTGGCATGAAGAAAGCAATAACAATAAATCTTAACGATCATTATACTAAGCTAACAGGTGGGTCTTGTCCATCACATCATTCTCCTAGTGATGTGATCCCGTTATCAAATGACAACTCATGTCCATGGTTAGGAAACCTTAACCATCTTTGACCAGCGAGCTAGTATAGTAGAGGCTCACTAGGTACACGTTGTTTGTTTATGTATTCACACATGTATTAAGGTTTCCGATCAATACAATTCTAGCATGAATAATAAACCTTTATCATGAATAAGGAAATATAAAATAACAACTTTATTATTGCCTCTAGGGCATATTTCCTTCAGTTATTTGATGAATATTATCCAATGTTATCACCGATCTAATGCCGACGAGCTTTCCACATATTATTCTTGCTAAGTTATTGCTATTGCTACTGTTACAACTGCTATTGTTACCGTTACTATCGTTACCATCACCACTTCTATCAAAACTATCATACTACTGTGCTACTGATCACTTTGCTGCAGATATTTAATCTCCAGTTGTGGTTGAATTGACAACTCAACTGCTAATACTTACAAATATTCGTTCTAGTGGTCCTAGTTGATCAATTAGAGGTTGACCTAGATCCTGTAATCCTCATAATTAGAAGCTTGTGTGGTTCTAATCTCAACCCTCTAATTCTCCGACGATGATTAGCTCTGGACGGCGAAGCGCTGACGGATCGTGAAGACCTACGCTTGCAACTCATAGAGATGCCGTGCTTTTGGTGTTTCGTTTGAGGGACTGTTCGTGGGCGGTTCGCATGATTATTCATCTACGGTTCGAGGGACTCCAAGTACGATCTACATCGACTCATCTTCTTCCGTTGAAACTCGGAGTCGGTAACTATAACACCCTGGATTTTTCCCATTTCTTTTTCTTTTGATTTATTTGGATTTTGGTTTTTATTTGATTTTCTGTGGCTTAGTGGTCTTGAAACCTGAGGAGATCACCTTTGATTCCTCTCCCAAGTGGCTTGTCATCCTCAAAACCATCTCAAGACCTTGTCATTTTCATCTTAGCCCAACCCCAATATTATTTTTATTGGGAATATTCTTTTTTCTATTAAAGGAATAACCCTATTTGCCCTAGGTTGTGAAGCAACCTATATTTCTGTCTTCCACAAAATTCCCAAATAATTCTTATAATTTATTTGGGTCATATATTGCTCAAATATGCCCAAACCCTCCTGTCCTAGCCCAAAAATAATTCCCAAATATTCATTCATCAATTCTGTCTAGTGTGGCTTGTTGTGAAGGAAGTGCCACCCATCCTTTCTTGATTGCTCCCAAACTTTTTGGACATGTCATATCATCCAAATCGTTGCTCCATGCAAAAATTCAGATTCATTGGCCTAGCTAATCTTCCTCAGCAAGTTTTCAGAGTTTTTGTCAAACAGACGGCATTGTGAAGGAAGTACTAGCTAGGGTTATCATAATGAGTTGAAATTTTGCACACTCCTTCATGTGCTCATATAATCACACTCCTCCAATTTTCAGCTCCATCCAATCATCTATGTGAGCAGAACACCAAATCTTTAGTTCTGACAATATTATTCAAGATGTGAAGCAAGTATATTTAATATTGCTTCATTATTTCTGAAAATTTACCAGAGCATTCTCATGGACATAAGACCTCTCTCCACCAAATTTGGGATAAATTCATCAAGCCAATATTTCTCTAGAATTTTCTCAAGTTTCTGTGCAGAGAGGATAGCTGTGAAGGAAGTACCATTTTGGCAAGTCCATTTGGTATGAAATTTTTACATCATCATTGTATGTCCAAATCATCTAGCCTTGCAAAATTTCAGCTCAGGTGGATACACTATGTGAGTGCCCCTTCATGATCTTGATTCCAGACCAGATTTGGCAGTTGCAAAGCAACTATGCTAAACACTTGTCCAAATGATATCATAATTAACAGGACTATAGTCCTTCTCACCCTAAAACTCCCAGACATGAGCTCTCTCCATTATCACTTCCCTGTTGATCACAGTTTCATGCAACATTTTACAACAACAAACTTCAGAGGTCACTTCCCATCTAAACACATCGTCTTTAATCGAGCTATGACCTGTGTTGTAACCTACCTTGGAGGGATTCCACCAGAGACAACGTTTGCCTGCCTATCGAGTCCTCTTCATGCCAGTCTACGCGGTGACCACCGTTTTGGCGTGCAGTAGACGCGCCCAGAGCATCATTTTGCTTCGGGCCCTTCCCTGCTCGGCATCTCAGCGTGCACAGGCATGTCTAGCAGCTTCGCCTCGTCGTCCTCTTCTCCCTGGACCCCTCTCCCCCTCCGACAGCTCGCTCACTGGCCCTCGTCGCCGCGCGCCCATGAACGAGTTGTAGCCGGCCATCGTCTTCCTCCTCTGGCGCCTTCCTCCCCGTGCCCCTTGGCCTCCTCTGCCCCGTGATCCCCCCTGTACCCTCTCGTCACCTACCATCGAGCAAGCTCGCGTGCCCATGTGTCCATGGCTCCGGCGACGCGTCCCCCGGCCATGCTCGCCCATCCGCGTCGCCCCGGCTATATAAGCCCACCCGAGCTCCCTCGACCTCACTAGCAGCTCCACTACCCTTCTTTGGTCCTGCCTAGCCTCTTCCCCGAGCCGGAGATCCCCTCCTCACCTCTCACTATCACCATGACCGCCACCTCTGTTCTTCCCGATCCCGGCGAGCTGCGCTTCCATTCTTTCTTCCACCACCACCAAAGTCACCCCTTCGACCCACTGGTCCTCCCCACCTCCACATTTTCCCTCCGGAGCGACTGCATCACCGTCCACCACCACAGCTGATGGCCTTGTCCGCAGCCCTTCCACCCGCCATCGCTTCGGTCATCTCCGGCATTCGTGCGTCCCCGGAGCGGATGTGCGGCAGCCTCCTGAACTCTCTGGTGGCTGCAACACCTCGAATGGTGGCCGGAGTTAGCCGGAATCACGCCGGCGCTGGCGACCCCTCTCTATGCTCTGCGCCTGTGTCGGGGAAGAAGGAGGAGAGGGAGGAGAGAGAGCTAGAGGTGGGGCCCACATGTCAGTGACCTAGGTGCCCGGCCTCCCACTGCCATGCTGGATAAGTGGAAGCGCATTCTGCGCTTTATGCTTTCCCCGTGGGAAAGCATATTCTGCTGCAGTGCTCGACCCGCCGAGCTGCCAGGGACTCTGTTGTGAATATTTTATTTGCAGATAGGCCCCTGGCAGTCAAACTTCTATATCTTTTCAACCCCAACTCCAAATGAGGTGATTCCAAAGCCCATTTCTTCATCTCGTCGAGCCTGTCATGTTGGTATCATTTTTGTAATGTTTTCACACAATGAAATGACCACTTCTCCCTTGCCCGTAAACAGCCCCCTTTGGGAGAGAACTATTTTTGGCGAATCTTTCAGCGATCCTTCTGCACTTCTTTCGGTTGACCTCTTCATTTCCAGGCAAGCCACGACAACCATTTTCATGATGGATTTGTAGTAGCCATGTTTTTCAACTTGAATATTTAAATATTGTGTACCGGTTAGAATTTTGTGAATGCTTTATATATGCTCGTGAATCCATGCTTATCCTTATGATATGGTCATTTTGCTTTGGTTGTTTAATAGTTACTTGTTAGTATTATTATCATGTTATTTTATGGTAAATATTTCTGATGCTAGTGGTCATGCTATGTTCTTATGTAGTGTTGTTATTGTGTTATTTGTGATCATTGCTATGCCATGCTTAGGTCCATCCAGTAGGGTAAATGATTTGTTGTTGCTGATATGTTAAATACTGATGTTGTTCATCCATGCTCATGTTGATATAATGCTCATATGCATTGATTTTTCATGATATTATGACTCAGCTCATTACATTCAAGTTAAACCGAACATTAATCGAACTTGAACACCTGTTGGATGAGTCATAGTGCCATCGAAATTGAACTGACCATTGCAGCCACACTTGCTTTATGGGGGCTCCTAACTAGGTCTATTGTCGTGCCTCTCGCTGGTGCTTCCAACTAGGGAAGGTTATGGGTGCGCGCTACCCTAATTAGGTAGGTGGACAGAAGCCTTGTGTGCCTGTGTTGGTTTGAGCGCTCTTCTCCCTGTTTGGGACAGTTTTGTTTTGCAATGACGGTGGCCGTTGGATGTCACAAGGTGACATCGGGGCCACCGATGACTTAGCCCAAAGGGGAGTTTGTCGGAGTGGCCGTGAGAGTGTCATGGCAGTAGATCGGTTTTGTCGGAACGCCGTTGGTCTACCCGAATGCGAGCACACGACCATTGGTTCCGTTGTGTGGGTACACTGTACTAACCTCTGCAGAGTGTGTTTAAATCTATCGATAGCCGCGCCCATGGATATGGGCCCAGTTCATAGTAGGTCACACTATGAGTCAATAGTAATAATAACCTGATTAATAACAACCACAGTTTGATGAGAAAAGAAGTTGGTCGATCTTTTTGTGGTCATGGGAGGATCAAGATGGTATTCTTGATGTTGATGAGGTGATCCTATGAGGATCATGATGGTATTCTTAATATTGATAAGGTGATCTTGTGAAGATCCCGATGGTATTCTTGATAATGATTGAAGTGATCTCGTGACCACGATGGTAAGTAAGAGTGGCATATATTTGGTGGTTATACGGTAATCCCGAATAGAGTAAGTGATATTTGTAGCATGTTGCATGCTAGTACCATCATTGTTCATGTCTCGAGTAATGTGTTCATGCCATGTTGATAATGTTCTAGCGGTATCCTGTTCATCTTGTACATGCCATGATGTTCTAGTTGTATCATGCTCATGCTTGTTTAACCTGTAAATGTCATGCTGTTGTTTGTCTTGATTGCTTATGGTTGTTGTGAGCTTGCAAGTACATTCAATGTACTGAACTGGCGTGCCATGCCAGTTTGCAGGTCATGCTTTGTCTGCTTGCATGTTTTCTGTCGATCCTTTGTTGGCGAGCTAGGATAAGCATTCCAACAAGCGTCCCTGCAGAGTGGAGTCCATCACTAACGTTGTTGTTCTGCTCCTAGAAGTTATTCCGCTGCTATGAGTTGTTCAGCTGCTAGCATAGAGCAACCTTGGCAGGCATAGTGTCGCCGTGCCAATGTTATTCCTGGTTATATCGGAACCATTGTATCCCCGAGTATTTGTAATAAAGAGCTGATTTGTTCTATGCCAGCAGTGTCGTATTCCAGAGGACTTGTCTTTGGGCTGGAATACGGGGCGTTCCAGTTTCCTCTGAGCCGAGGTGCCACAACGGTTGGTATCAGAGCAGGTTTGGTTGTAGGACACCCTAGTTCGCGTGAACGTTAGAAAACGGTAGTATAGAGTCTTGTTAGTGTGCTGCATTTGATTGTTACATGTGTTTGTTGCATAGCATGCATATAGACTCATTATTTTGTCGCTAACGATTGATCTTGTGAAGTGTAGGTGGCATCGGTTTTGATCCACTACCTGCACCCTCCTTCTTTGCATACCTGCTCTTCGGTGTTCGATGTCATCTCTGTCCTAGCGGAGTGATGTCGAGGTACCAAGTGTTCCAGACACCATTTGCGGGTATCGCATCCTTATCCTTCCACCAGTCACCCCTACCTTTTCAGTGATATCCATGTTTCTATCCCGTATCATGCCATTCATCTCGCCATGTTGGCAACCTTTACTGATCTCTGCTATCAGAAAAGGGCAATATCAGCACGCCTTGTTTTTAACCTCTACCCTACCCTATCACCCCATTCTTTGGACGTGTACGGTTCCCTTCCGTATGCTTTATGATGGTGTGATCGTAACCTCCGTGTCCTCCCAGACGCGACCGGTGTTAAGCCAACGCTTGGTGTAGCCTTGTTTACACCAACTCCTTCCACATGAGAATTCACTTTCATGCACACCACCACAGCATAATAGATCGCATTACCGGAGTTTCCGCTAGATTTCTATGCTTAGATATGCATGCATATTGTTGTTGTGAGTAGCAGTAATATGTGGTGTTGCTTGAGTATAATATTATTTGAATGCCTTATGTGTTGTTGTTTTTGTCGTTCCTTTTTCCTTCTTTCTTTGGGCCCTTGGTGTTGCAATATTTTCCCCTTATTAAAGTTGCTCATCAACCGACACCGGACCCGAAGAATCAACAAGGAATTCAAGTATTTGGAAACTCAGCTAAACATAATGGAATTCTCAGCTGACTGCAGTGAAATGGGAATATCTGATCTTGATGCTGATAATCAAGTTTGCATTAGTGTGCCCTCCTCACAATAGTACTGATAATCAAGTATACATTAGTGTGCAATTTTCATAGCAGTAATGACGGAGTCAGCCGGAAGACAGCTTTGGGTGCAAGAACAACATTATATTATCAGTCAAAGGTATGGTTTATATACAAGGTTGATTCTGTTATGAGTAAGATTTGAAATGTGCTATACCCCGGAAGCAAGTCAGAATGTACTATGAATCCAGTCTTCCGCAAGAAGGATAGTCGAACAACCTTTTTCATATGAATAATCGATAGCAGAATATATATATATATATATATATATATATATATATATATATATATCTGTGTGTGTGTGTGTGTGTGTGGCATTCAGTCAGCATACCACAGTAAAAAGCTTCTGATGTAAGCAACACAGTCTTCCCTCGCAAGCTACCCGAAAAGCTTCCAATGCAAGATTCCTCTATCTTCTCGAGCACGATAGGTGGATGGCTCCCTGGGTAAGATACTATGCCTTCTTCGGTACGCCACCACAAAAGCTTTTGGCACAAGGTACCGAGTCTTCCCCAGCAAGTCTTTAAGGGGGGAAGCTTCTGAACTACGGTGCCCAGTCTTCCTCAGCACGATACTTTCGATGGTTTCCAGCACAAGCTGTTCGATCTCCCTCAGTACGACAATAGTACAAGGTATTACATAGTGAGTTGACATCATATGGCAGCGCATCTCAAAAATCAGATCCACAACAGTTTGGTCAGGAACACGAGCCAATCTGGACACAAGTGTCTCTCTCGGGAACCAAATGCTCAGCTACACATCCTTTCGTTATGAGCATAAGACCAAGGTCTTGCAAGTCACTCGAACAATGATGTAAATGGAATCTGACAACCACATGAGTATCACTAAAAGAAGAAGGCCAGTTATACACCTCAGTGTGACAAAGGACTATGAAGATTGATGACAACAGTGAGCTCTGTACAAGTACTTGTGAAGCCGGTTTATGATCCTAAGAAGCCCTTGTCTACTTTTCTCCAGTGACGGCACCACGCCTGTGATCTGAGCTGTTTTTGGCTATCCGGGGTGGATGCCAACTTTATTTCTCTGTATTTAACAACTATCACGAGTTCTGAGTTGTTTTTCAGCCATCTCGTACAACTATTGAGTTTCTTTTTGTGACAGTGGCCCTATGCTCTAAGTTGCTTTTCGGCCATGTTAGGGAACTGCCACTTTCTTCTTATCAACACAGTCTCATGCTCTGAGCCGCTTTTCGGCCATCTTGAGCCGTGGTTGAGTTATTTCAGTAATGTCCCAGATCTGAGTTGTAAAGACCGTTCTGGTGGCTACTGATTTATTTGCCGATTTCTTGCAAGGTTTTGGATGATCATTTCCCTACAGTTAAAACCTAAGAGGAGATGAACTTTCCATTTCAACGATGTTACCATGTCAAGAGATGAGGATAAAAGTATGCGTGTCAAAATATTTCCCCTGACAGTACCTGTGGTCACACGAGGAATTAAGATATATGGCCAAGCCCTCCACCGCCAGTCAAGTCTGTGGATACTATCATTACAAGATCGTACCCCTTTATGCTGGTCACGATAGACGGCAATCAAATATTTGGTACGGATTGGATACTCAAGATAGTGGATCTAGTCAAGATGATTTAGAAACTCCTGCGAGAAGTCAGATTTTGCCAGAAGAACAGTTATGATTCACGCCACTGTGTTGAACATGGAGGACATGCCTCTAAGTAAGCAACCCGATGCGAGGATGAAAAGAATCCGTGCCCACCGAGAAAATTGGTTCATGACTCCATGGAATGTTGTTAGTACTGGATGATACATCCATTGGAAACCACTCACGGACTTGTGAAAAGGGCATATATCTCAGTGACGATAATCTATCGGACCCCAGTTAAGTCAGCAGCTATGAAAGAAATTGGAGCCAGTAAAAGCATGAACATATGAGGAAAGATCTGTGAGAATATCACATACGGTGAAGCAAACCACCCCAGAGACAGGCAGTCAAGTCATATAAATTTCAGTAGGAACAATCATATAAGGAAAAGGATAGCCGAGTTGGAAATGGTTTCCTTAAGTCAGGTATATTCATATTTGTTCCCTAAGCAACCAAATCACGAGGACGAGATTTCTTTAAGGGGGGAAGGTTTGTAACACTCTAGATTTTGCCCATTTCCTTTTCTTTTGATTTATTTGGATTTTGGTTTTTATTTGATTTTCTGTGGCTTATGGTCTTGAAACCTAAGGAGATCACCTTTGATTCCTCTCCCAAGTGTCTTCTCATCCGCAAAACCATCTCAAGACCATAAGCTTAATGGCGGAGGGGCAAATTTCTATTGCTTAATTATTTCCAAAATTTTACCAGAGCATTCTCATGGACATCAGACCTCTCTCCACCAAATTTGGGATAAATTCATCAAGCCAATATTTCTCTAGAATTTTCTCAAGTTTCTGGGCAAAGAGGATATCTGTTAAGGAAGTACCATTTTGGCAAGTCCATTCGGTATAATTTTTTTACAGCATCATTATATGTCCAAATAATATAGCCTTGCCAAATTTCAGCTCAAGTGGATACACTATGTGAGTGCCCCTTCATGATCTTGATTCTGGACCAGATTTGGCATTTGCAAAGCAACTATGCTAAACACTTGTCCAAATGATCTCATAATTAACAGGACTGTAGTCCTTCTCACCCTAAAACTCCCAGACATCAGCTCTGTCCATTATCACATCCCTGTTGATCACAATTTCATGCAATATTTTTCAATGGAAAACTTCAGAGGTCACCTCCCATCTAACCATAGCGTCTTTAATCGAGTTATCACCTATGTTGTAACCTACCTTGGAGGGACTCCACCGTAGACAACATTTGCCTGCCTCTCGGGTCCTCTTCATGCCAGTCTGCGCGGTGACCACCGTTTTGGCATGCAGTATACACGCCTAGAGCGTCGTTTTGCTTGGGGCCCTCCCCTGCTCCGCGTCTCAGCATGCATGGGCGTGTGTAGCATCTCTGCCTCATCGTCCTCTTCTCCCTGGACCCCTCCCCCCTCTGGCAGCTCGCTCGCTGGCGCTCGTCACCACACGCCCACAAACGAGCTGTAGCCGGCTGTCGTCTTCCTCCTCTGGCGTCTTCCTCCCCGTGCCCCTTGACCTCCTCTGCCCCGTGAGCTCCCCACTGTACCCTCTTGTCGCCTATCGTCGAGCAATCTCGTGTGCCCACGCGTCCGCGGCTCCGGCGATGTGTCCCGCGGCCGTGCTCGCTCACCCGTGTCGCCCCGGCTATATAAGCCTACCTCGAGCTCCCTCAACCTCACCAACAGCTCCTCTACCCTCCTCTAGTCCCGCCTAGCCTCTTCCCCAAGCTGGAGATCCTGTCCTCACCTCTCACTATCGCCATGGCCGCCGCCTCCGTTCTTCCCGATTCTGGGAGCCGCGCTTCCATTCTTTCTTCCACCACCACCAAAGTCACCCCCTCGACCCACTGATCCTCGCACCTCCTCATTTTCCCTCCAGAGCGACTGCATCACCGTCCACCACCACGGCCGACGGCCTCGTCCATAGCCCTTCCACCCGCCATCGCTCCAGGCATCCTCGGCGTTCGTGCGTCCCAAGAGCGGATGCGCGGCAGCCTCCTAAACTCTCAAGTGGCTGCAGCACCTCGAATGGTGGCCGGAGTCGGCCGGAATCACGCCGGTGCCGGTGACCCCTCTCTCTGCTCCGCGCCCGCATCGGGGAAGAAGAATGAGGAGAGGGAGGAGAGAGAGTTAGAGGTGGGGCCCACACGTCAGTGACCTAGGCGCCCGGGCCCCCACTGCCACGCTGGATAAGTGGAAGAGCATTCTGCGCTTTACGTGTTCCCACGGGGAAAGCGTATTCTGCTGTAGTGTGCGACCCGCCGAGCTACCAGGGACCTCATTGTGAATATTTTATTTGCAGATAGGCCCTTGGCAGTCAAACGCTTATATCTTTTCAACCCCAACTCCAAATGAGGTGATTCCAAAGCCCATTTCTTCGTCTCATCGAGCCCATCATGTTGGTATCATTTTCATAACGTTTTCACACAGTGAAAATGACCACTTTGCCCTTGCCCGTAAACAGCCCCCTTTGGGAGAGAACTGTTTCCGGCGAATCTTTCCACGATCCTTCTGCACTTCTTTCGGTTGACCTCTTCATTCCCAGGCAACCCACGACACCCATTTGCATGATGGATTTTCAGTTGTGTGCCGGTTAGAATTTTGTGAAAGCTTTATATATGCTCGTGAATCCATGCTTATCCTTATGATATGGTCGTTTTGCTTCGGTTGTTTAATACTTACTTGTTAGTATTATTATTATCTTCTTTTATGGTAAATATTTCTGATGCTAGTGGTCATGCTATGTTCTTATGTAGTGTTGTTATTGTGTTATTCGTGGTCATTGCTATGCCATGCTCAGGTGCATCCAGTAGGGTAAATGATTTGTTGTTGTTGATATGTTAAATAGAGATGTCGTTCATCCATGATCATGTTGATATCATGCTCATACACATTGATTTTTCATGATATTATGACTCAGCTCATTACATTCAAGTTAAACCAGACATTAATCGAACTTGAACACCTATTGGTTGAGTCATAGTGCCATCGAAATCGAATTGACCAGTGCAGCCACACCTGCTTTATGGGGGCTCCTTACTGGGTCTATTGTCATGCCTCTTGCCGGTGCCTCCAACTAGGGAAGGTTATGGGCGCGCACTGACAATGACATGTACCTAGGGTAGGGTCTTAGGCCTGACCTAGACACCCCACCCAAGGACACTGCCCTAAAGTCAAAGACAGCCAAAGTCCAACAAAGGGTACCGACTGAAATCACCTTGAAGTACAATCCACTCGATGGAAGATTCCACTCGGATACCTTAATTCCACTCGACCACCATAGAGTAAGTCGACCATACAAAGAACCACTCGGAGTACAAAAGATCGAAAGCCACCTCAGGATGGCAACAGTCAGGCGTTCACTCTGTAGTCATAAAGATCATTAATAGCTGGCATTACCAGTAACGCCTCTATCTTAACTCACATTGAACCCTGTGTAACTGAGGGCTGCGAGGGTCCTGGCGCACTATATATAAGCCGCCCCTCCTCAGGCACAAGGTTTCGCACCCCTGGCAACTCCATGCATAATCCAGTCGACAAGCCTCTGGGCACCAAGACGTAGGGTTGTTACCTCCTCCGAGAGGGGCATGAACTCGTAAACTTGCGTGTACAACCTTACCGTAGCTAGGACCTTGCCTCCTCATATGTACCCCCTATTCTTACTGTCAGACTTACTCCCACGATAGTTGGCACCCACCATGGGGCCGGCATCTGAGCGACTTCCGATGAGGTTGCAAATTCCGTTCTCCATCAACATGGTTTCCGGCAGTGCTTTGGCTCTGGGCCGCGAGATCCGTCTCGGCACGCTCGTCTTCATCGCTGACGAATCCGTCTAGCTCCAAGAAGCTCCCCTTGATGTCGAGGCTCTCCCCGCCCACGGGGCAACACACTTCCATGCAAGTACCCGCGGCATCCTCCTTCGTCAGCCGTCGACCCAGTATAGGTAGGCTCCCGTTGTGTCCGCCCACCATCGCAAGCGGTCCGGCTGTTTGCAATTCCAACATTGGGTGAAGCACGTAGTGGCTCGCCAATCGACCACCCTTCAAGTCACGGCAATCGAGATCGACGATTCCCTTTACGATATATTTGATCTGCCAACTAGTCATTCAGATTTCACTTTCCAAGTGCGAAAGTAATGATCCGGTGGCAGAGGTCCTCATGGTCGACTCCCAGCACAGCCCGTCCAGATTTTGCTGCAGTGGTGGCGGCGCCGGCCCGTCAGAAGATCATGATGAGTACATCCCTAAGGCCCTCACCGTAGAGTAAGGGAAGAGCTGCATCGTTGCAACGTCCAAGCGCTCCAGACCCCCATCATTAGGGAGACCTTCAAAGCTCGGGCCTTGGAGGCTGTGCACTTGGCCACCTTGGCTGAGCATATGCGTTTGGAGAATCTGCAGAAGGCACTCAACGAATGCGCTCGTCAGTGGATCCCCGAATCCAGCCGACGTGCGCGACAGTTGTTTCTGACTGAAACTCAGGTATACCGTACTCCGATGCAAAATGTTGCAGCAGCAGCACGCATAGCAGAGTTAATTCAGCCGTCACATTCAGAAGCTGGTAGAGGTTTGCAACAGATCCGAGCATTGCTTAGAGCCGCTGGGGAATAGAACTCTGCTGTCTCCCAGTCGCGTAACAAAATTCATAGTAGGTCAGTGGTTGCAGACATAGTTTAGTTGACACATAGTCTGAGGTCGCCCTGGTGGCGTGAAGATCATGGTCCCCGCCAGGATCAGTACCTGGGGCGAGGCCACGGGCAGTATGATCATCAGTTTTCCCGTGATGACCATCGTCGAGTGCCTACGCCCCCTCCGAGGGGCGGGTCGTACGCGCCCCGCTGGTATGATGATAGGCGCCCATATGGCGACGAGCGGAGAGCCCTAGTCGACCCTAGAGAGCCAGGGTTCGATGCAGGTCACTCCTTGTGCAAGGTTTGGTCGACAGAGGCCTGGCAAACAGAGAAGGGAAAGATAGAGATCATCTGACTAGAAGCAGATCATTTGTTTATGGGCCCGAGTGTTTTAGTATGGCCATCCGATCGGCCGAGATCCCTCCCAACTTTAGGTTGGCTGTGGGCATGAGTAAGTTCACCGGAGAGTCAAAGCCGAACACCTGGGTGGAAGACTACCGGGTGGTTGTGCAGATTGGTGGAGGAAGATGATGTAGCCATGAAGCACCTCCCCCTAATGCTTGAGGGTTCAGCCAGTGCCTGGTTGACTCAGTTGGCCCCTAGGAGTATTTTCTGCTGGGATGACTTGGCCCGAGTGTTCACCAAAACATTCGAAGGCACTTGCAAGCGACCTACTGGGCTGACTAAATAGCAACACTGTGTTCAGAAGCCGAATGAAACTCTGAGAGACTTCATTCAGAGATGGACTACCTTCATCATATGGTAGAAAATGTGTCATATCACCAGGCAATTTGCGCCTTCAAGGAGGGCATCCAGTACAGAGAGCTTACACTAAAATTCGGTCGTTCCGGAGACATGACTCTGACCTGAATGATGGAAATAGCCACTCGGTACGCTAATGGTGAAGAGGAAGACCGACTCTGCAGTGGCAAGGGAAAACCAGTCGTCTTGGACTCCGGGGCTTGAAATTCCAGTCAGAAGCAAAAGCGTAAAGTTGAGCCTATAAGTCCCGCTGGGGCTGCAACCTTGAATGCACAAGGTAAATTCAAAGGAAAACCCAAACCGTAGTGGAAACCTAAAAAGGTGAAGGATCAGTTAGGCCAGGACGTTCTGGATTTGCCGTGTTACATTCACACAAAGAAAGACGAAGAGGGTAACTTGATTCAACCCAAACATACCACTCGGTAGTGTCGACTCCTGATCCAGAGCTTCCGAGAGGACCAGCCCAATAAGGAGGAATCTGATAAGGAGGAAGAAAAGGAGGAAGATGATGGTTACCCTAAGGTCAATGCTACCTTGATGATTTTTGCTGACGTAGAGAGCAAAAGTCGATTGAAAGTCATTAGCAGGGAAGCCAATATGGTTGCTCCAGCAACTAGGACGTACTTGAGGTGGTCAAAGACTCCCATTACATTCAACCAGTCAGATCACCCAGCGCACGTGGCCGCCCTTGGGCGGCAAGCATTGGTGGTTGACCGAGTCATCAGTGGCACCCGACTGACTAAAGTCCTTATGGATGGCAGCGGTGGATTGAACATTATGTATGCTGAGACCCTCTAAGGGATGGGCATCCCGATGTCCAAACTCAATGAAAGTCATATGCAGTTCCACGGTGTCATTCCTGGAAAAAAGGCAAAGTCACTCGGGCAGATCGCTCTAGATGTGGTTTTCGGTGATTCCAAGAATTCCGCAAGGAAAAGTTGACGTTTGAGGTGGTGGATTTTCACAGTGCTTATCATGCCATTCCAGGCAGAACCATGTATGCTTGTTTCATGGCTCGACCATGTTACATGTATCTCAAATTGAAGATGCCTGGTCCCAGAGGTGTGATCACAGTAACAGGAAATAGACAGAGAGCAGAAGAGTGTCTTCAGAAGGGTTGCAAGATTGACGATGAGCAGATGGCAGCAGTGGAGATGCAGGAATACCAGAAAAATGCAGATCCGAGTGATTTGCTGCGGTCCAAGAAACCTACTTCAGAATTCACATTTCAGTCGGCCGGTGAAACCAAGCCTGTTCATATCCACCTGGAAGACCCCAATGCAACTCCGACTCACATCTCAACAACACTCAACAACAAATAGGAAGCCATGCTCATCCAGTTCCTCCGTGAGAACTGGGACATCTTTGCCTGGAAACCATCTGACATGCCGGGTGTACCCAGGGGGCTGGCTGAGCACCGTTTGTGTGTCGACCCAAAAGCAAAACAAGTGAAAGAGCATCTTCGACAGTCCGCCGCAGAAAAGAGAAAGAAAATTGGCGAGGAAGTGGCTCGGCTCTTGGCAGCTGAGTTCATTCGCGAGATTTACCACCCCAAGTGGCTCGCCAACGTCATCATGGTCCCTAAGAAAGATGATTCACTTTGTATGTGTATCGACTTCAAGCATATCAATTGGGTCTGCCCAAAAGATCATTTTCCTCTCCCCTGCGTCGATCAGATTGTTGACTCGACTGTGGGGTGTGAGCATTTGTCCTTTTTGGATGCATGTTCCGGGTATCATCAGATCCGACTGTATGGACCCGATGAAATAAAAACGTCTTTCATTACCCCATTCGGGTGTTTTTGCTATGTTACCATGTCTTTTAGCCTCAAGAATGCTGGCGCCACGTTCATGCACATGATTCAGAAGTGCCTGCTCACTCAAATCAGTCGGAATGTGGAAGTATACATGGACGATATCATGGTCAAGTCATGCAAGAGTTTCAACTTGCTAACTGACCTTGCTGAAACATCTGCCAACCTAAGAAGATATGACATCAAGCTTAATCTGTCCAAGTGCACATCCAGAGTCCTTGGAGGGAAGTTGCTCGGTTTTCTTGTTTCTGAACGAGGAATCGACGCGAACCCAGAAAAGATTGGAGCAATTCTCCGAATGCAGCGCCCTGTGCATGTGCATGATGTTCAGAAACTCACGGGTTGTTTGGATGCATTAAGTCGATTCATTTCTTGTCTTGGTGAAAAGGCATTACCTCTTTACCGATTGATGAAAAAGTCTGATACATTTGACTGGACCCCTTAAGCTGAAGAAGCGTTTGTAGAGCTCAAAGCCCTGCTTTCCACCCAGCCGGTGCTTGCTGCTCCAGTCAGCAAAGAGCCTCTGTTATTATATATCGCAGCCACTGGACAAGTTATCAGCACATTGCTCACGGTCGAGCGGGAGGAAGAAGGCAAAGCCTATTAGGTTCATCGCCTAGTGTATTACATTTCTGAAGTTCTGACTCCATCCAAGCAAAGGTATCCGCATTACCAGAAGCTTGTATATGGAATCTACCTGACCACAAAGAAAGTTGCACATTACTTCACAGGCCACTCGGTTTGAGTTGCCAGCGATGCTCCATTGTCAGAGATTTTGAACAATCGAGATGCAACCGGTCGAGTGGCAAAGTGGGCGATAGAACTTCTTCCTCTGGATATGAAATTTGAAGCAAAAAATGCAATTAAGTCTCAAGCAATTACAGATTTCTTGGCTGAGTGGATTGAGCAACAACAACCGACTCAAGTTCACTCAGAGCATTGGACCTTGTTCGTTGATGGATCTAAGATGTTGAATGGTTCGGGAGCTGGAGTGGTCCTGGTGTCCCCAAGAGGCGATAAACTCAGTTACATCTTTAGATTCACTTTGATTCCTCCAATAATGAAGCTGAATATGAAGCACTTTTATATAGGTTGCGTATGGCCATCTCACTTGGTGTCCGTCGCCTGATGGTTAATAGCGACTCAGATTTGGTGGTAAATCAAGTGATGAAGGAGTGGGATATCAGGAGTCCTGCCATGACAGGATACTGCAATGCAGTGAGAAAGTTAGAAAAGAAGTTTGAAGGGTTGGAGCTCCACCACATACACCGACTCAAGAATCAGGCAGCTGATGATCTGGCGAAAATAGGTTCCACTCGGAAGCCTATTCCCAGCAGTGTGTTCTTGGAGCATCTCCATACCCCGTCCGTTCAAGAGGATCTCTTTACAGTGGAACCCCCATAGCCGATAAGTTCAACCAATCCGACTGAAGTTGAAGTCCCAGCAGTGGTCGACCTAATCATGGATGTTTTGGTAATAATCCTCGACTAGACAGTGCCATATATTGCATACTTGCTCAGGCAAGAGCTCCCAGAAGATGAGGATGAGGCTCATCAGATCGTGCGCAGATCCAAAGCCTTCAGAGTTATAGGCGATCAACTTTTCAGAGAAAGTGTAACTGGTGTCGCTCAGTGGTGTATTTCTCCAGAAGAAGGTCGACTGATCATAAATGAGATCCACTCAAGGACCTGTGGTCACCATGCGTCCTCCTGGACCATCGTGGCCAAAGCGTACCGAGCAGGATTCTACTGGCCGCGAGCAAATGAAATGGCTAAAGCGATAGTTGAGAAGTGCGAAGGTTGCCAGTGTTACTCAAATATGTCCCACAAACCTGCATCAGCCTTAAAGACTATTCCACTCGTCTAGCCATTTGCTGTTTGGGGACTCGACATGATTGGGCCCCTGAGGACTGGCAGAAGCGGCTTCTCCCATCTGCTCGTGGCAGTCGACAAGTTCACCAAGTGGATTGAAGCCAAACCCAACAAGAACCTCAACTCGAGAACATCCATCTCTTTCATTAGAGAGTTAATATCCAGATATGGAGTTCTGCACAGCATCATCACAGATAATGGTTCAAACTTTGATTCTGATGAGTTCAAAGCTTTCTGTGCTTCCCAAGGCACTCGGGCCGACTACCATCCGTTGCACACCCGTAGTCGAATGAACAAGCCGAAAGAGCAAATGGTTTGATCCTACAAGGGCTAAAACCCTGGTTGACACGACCTCAAGCATGCAGCAAGTGCTTGGGTGACTAAGTTACCTTCCGTTTTGTGGGGCTTGAGGACAACTCCCAACCGGTCGACTGGTCGAACTCCTTTTTTCATGGTGTATGGAGCTGAAGTAGTGCTTCCAAGTGACTTGCTCCACAATTCACCCCGAGTGGAGCTCTTCTCAGAAGCTGAAGCCGAACAAGCACGTCAAGATGCTATTGATCTTCTGGAAGAGGAGAGAGAGATGGCCTTGATCCGATCGACCATCTATCAACAATATATTCGTCGATTCCACTCTTGAAACATTAGAGGCCATGCATTCCAGGAAGGAGACCTTGTGCACCGAGTGGATCAGCAACGACCTCACAAGCTCACCCTGCCTGGGAAGGCCCCTTCATCGTCACCAAGGTGCTTCACAATGGAGCTTATCACCTTTACGATGTAGCCAAGAAGAAGGATGAGCCGCGCTCTTGGAACACAGATATGCTCCGCCGCTTTTATACCTAAAACACTCAGATTATCAAGATGTAATAAGAAGTACTTTTTAGATTGTTTACAAAAGACATGATTCCTGCAGTCACAAGGTGATTGTTTTCACATATACTTGTGTTGAAATCCCCCAATGGGTGGCTTAGCCGCGAACCCGATTCGCCTAAGTTTCAAAAACACTCCGAGTGAAGAGCAATCCTCTCACTCGGGGGCTTAGCTGCGATCCCGTACTCACCTAAGTTTCAAAAACACTCTGAGTGAAGAGCAATACTCTCACTCGGAGGCTTAGCCGCAATCTCGTACTCGCCTAAGTTTCAAAAACACTACGAGTGAAGAGAAATCCTCTCACTCGGGGACTTAGCTGCGATCCCGTACTCACCTAAGTTTCAAAAACACCCCGAGTGAGAGCAACCCTCTCACTCGGGGGCTTAGCTGCGATCCCGTACTCGCCTAAGTTTCAAAAACACTCCGAGTGAAGAGCAACCCTCTCACTCGGGGGCTTAGCTGCAATCCCGTACTCGCCTAAGTTTCAAAAACACTCTGAGTGAAGAGCAGTCCTCTCACTCGGGGACTTAGCTGTGATCCTGTACTCGCCTAAGTTTCAAAAACACTTTGAGTGAAGAGCAACCCTCTCACTCAGGGGCTTAGCTGCAATCCAGTACTCGCCTAAGTTTCAAAAACACTCCGAGTGAAGAGCAATCCTCTCACTTGGTGGCTTAGCTTCGATCCCGTATTCGCCTAAGTTTCAAAAACAATTTGAGTGAAGAGCAATCCTCTCACTCGGGGACTTAGCTGCGAT
>NC_041389.1:676427562-676433115 GCF_002162155.2 Triticum dicoccoides
CAAAACCACTCTGAGTGAAGAGCAATCCTCTCACTCGGGGGCTTAGCTGTGATCCCGTACTCGCCTAAGTTTCAAAAACACTCTGAGTGAAGAGCAATCCTCTCACTCGGGGGCTTAGCTGCGATCCCGTACTCGCCTAAGTTTCAAAGACACTCCGAGTGAAGAGCAATCCTCTCCCACGAGGGCTTAGCTGCGATCTCGTACTTGCCTAAGTTTCAAAAAACATTCTGAGTGAAGATCAATCCTCTCACTCAGGGGCTTAGCTGTGATCCCGTACTTGCCTAAGTTTCACAAAACACAATGAGGTGCACCTTGAGCTGCACCATAAGTACAACGTCCGGATACACTCTGAGCTGAACCACAAGTACAACGTCCTGATGCACTCTAAGATGCGCCACAAGTACAACGTCGACTCCGAGTGAAGAGCAGCCCTCTCACTCGGAGACTCAATTGCGATCCCAGGCTCGCTAAAAACCAAGAAAAATCAAGAACAGTGGAAACAAAGCAACCACATTCAGATAAAACGACCAAGCATGGATAAATCCAGCAGAGTTCGACATCATAAGCAAAAGTATTCGAGCATCAGGCTCAAAGGAGTTTTAATGATTACATAATCACTCAGCATACCGAGGCAAATAAAGTCGGCTTATCAAGCTTTTCACTCGGCAGGAGGAGGACTTGCTGGCTCAACAAAGGCGTCCAGGTCAATACCGTCTGCAATGTGAGTGGCCGCGTCAATGAAGGTCTCCATGAAAGATTGAAACTGATACTTCTTGGTGTTAGCCACCTGGAGGGCCTTCAACTTCTCTTCCTTAACGTCCCTAGAGTGAATGCGGACGAGTGAAAGAGCCACATCAGCACCATAGCGCGCGGCTAACTTCTTCCATGCCTGCACTCGGTCCGGGATGCTGTTGAGTCGAGTCATCAGTGACTCGAGGTCATTCAGAAGCACATCCTCTGGCCAGAGGGCCTTATCGACCCGAGACATTGCAACTTTCAGTCAGGCGACGTAGTCCAAGAAGCTGGCAAGTCGAGCTTCCAGTCGCAGCACATTCATGGCAGCTTCATCCTTGATGGAGGAGTTGATGGGGTCCAGTCCAGTCTCGATCCACCCAATTTCCTCCTCAAAGTTCTGACAGAATTCTGCATGCATGGAAAGATAGTGAATTGGCTGCAACATAGCAGGAAAGTTCTTGCAGTCAGTCGGATGAAAAGGAGTACCTTCGAGCATGAGGAACATCTTCTTGGCAAGATCACCCAGATAAGTTTCCAGCTCGTCTCTTTTTCGAGTCAAAGCCACCTTTTACTCCTTCAGTTGAATGGCCTCTTTCTTTGCCTCATCAACGGCAGCCTTCAGCTTGGCATTCTCATCCTCCAACTTTTCGGTTGAAGCCAGCTCGTGGTCGGCAAGCTCAGTCTTCTCATGCGCCGTCCTTTGCGTTGCAGCGAGATCGAGGTCCTTCTGCTCCACAACCTGCTTCATTTTGTCTAAAGAAATAACATTCCTTAGACGAGCTTGGAGTTGGTGATTTTCATTACGCACATCTGTTCGAGTGGAGTCACTTGGTTCAAAAGATGGAAAGGAGAAATAACGAGGTGTGCAACGAGTCATTACCTCCCATGATTGCCACTTCATCTTGAGCCTTCCTCAAGTTCTCCTTGGCCAGATCTAGGTCGAGCTTCAGTTGGTTCTTCTCCTGTTCCACAGCAGCATATAGAGTCCCAAGCTCACACGATTTCTGCAAATAACAACAAGACAAGTCGGTTGATAGTTGCTTTTGAACGGAAAAGTGCAAGAGTGAATTACATAGCAAAAGGGTTCTAAGACTGCTGCCGAATCAAACATCCAACAACAGTCTCGGGGACTACACCCAGTGGGTGCACTTAACATGCCCCCACTGGTTTCATTACCCACTTAGTGTGTTCATCCTAGCTCGAGTGGAAGGAACAAAAAACAACAACATCATTGGTTCTCAGACCACCGCCGACTGCCCGCAGTCGACCGCGGTCTCGGGGACTACACCCAGTGGGTGCACTTAGCATTGCCCCACTGGTTCAGTTCCCACTTGACATGACCTATCTAGGTCGAGTGGAAGTGTCACAAGCAAACATTTCAAAGAGACCTCTGCCTTATCAAACATTCGACCGCGGTCTCGGGGACTACACCAAGTGGGTGCACTCAGCGTGCCCCCACTGGACTAAGATTTCACTCGAACTCGACCTGGTCGACTCAAGTGAAAGGGATACAAAGTGAAAAAGACAACACCCACTGGGTGAACAGATGCAAAGTGCAAACTCATGATAGATGTGCGAACATCTTACGAATAATAAAGCAGCCGTTTGCAAAAACCAATCAGAAATCAACTTACAATCTCACTTACTCGAACATTCGCTTGAAGAGCGGACGTGGCATCATACGCGGCCTTGCTGGTGCCATACACCACCTTCAGTCGGTCCATCATTGCCCACCCGAATCATGGCCTCCTTGGTAGCTCCTACTAAAGGAAATATGCCCTAGAGGCAATAATAAAGTTATTATTTATTTCCTTAATTCATGATAAATGTTTATTATTCATGCTAGAATTGTATTAACCAGAAACTTAGTACATGTGTGAATACATAGACAAACAGAGTGTCACTAGTATGCCTCTACTTGACTAGCTCGTTGAATCAAAGATGGTTATGTTTCCTAGCCATAGACATGAGTTGTCATTTGATTAACGGGGTCACATCATTGCAGAATGATGTGATTGACTTGACCCATTCCTTTAGCTTAGCACTTGATCGTTTAGTATATTGCTATTGCTTTCTTCATGACTTATACATGTTCCTATGACTATGAGATTATGCAACTCCCGAATACCGGAGGAACACTTTGTGTGATACCAAACGTCACAACGTAACTAGGTGATTATAAAGGTGCTCTACAGGTGTCTCCGATGGTGTTTGTTGAGTTGGCATAGATCGAGATTAGGATTTGTCACTCCGATTGTTGGAGAGGTATCTCTGGGCCCTCTCGATAATGCACATCACTATAAGCCTTGCAAGCAATGTGACTAATGAGTTAGTTGCGAGTTATCGGCAACTGGCAGGAGCCATATGGTTGTCGCTTTATTGTATGAAATTCAATCGCCATGTAATTGCTTTACTTTATCACTAAGCGATAGCGATAGTCGTAGAAGCAATAGTTGGCGAGACGACAACGATGCTACGATGGAGATCAAGGTGTCGCACCGGTGATGATGGTGATCATGACGGTGCTTTGGAGATGGAGATCAAAGGCACAATATGATGATGGCCATATCATATCACTTATATTGATTGCATGTGATGTTTATCTTTTATGCATCTTATTTTGCTTAGTTCGACGGTAGCATTATAAGATGATCTCTCACTAAATTTCAAGGTACACGTGTTCTCCCAGAGTATGCACCGTTGCGAAAGTTTGTCGTGCCGAGACACTGCGTGATGATCGGGTGTGATAAGCTCTACATTCACATACAATGGGTGCAAGCCAGTTTTTGCACACGCAGAATACTCGGGTTAAACTTGACGAGCCTAGCATATGCAGATGTGGCCTTGGAACACTGGACACCGAAAGGTCGAGCGTGAATCATATAGTAGATATGATCAACATAGTGATGTTCACCATTGAAAACTACTCCATCTCACATGATGATCGGCCATGGTTTAGTTGATTTGGATAACGTGATCATTTAGATGACTAGAGGGATGTCTATATAAGTGGGAGTTCTTAAGTAATATGAGTAATTGAACTTTAATTTATCATGAACTTAGTCCTGATAGTATTTTGCAAATTATGTTGTAGATCAATAGCTCGCGTTGTTGCTTCCCTATGTTTTTATATGTGTTCCTAGAGAAAACTTTTTTGAAAGATGATAGTAGCAATGAGGCAGACTGGGTCCGTAATCTGAGGATTATCCTCATTGCTGCACAGAAGAATTATGTCCTTGATGCACCGCTAGGTGGCAGATCTATTGCAGGAGCAGATGCAGACGTTATGAACGTTTGGCTAGCTCAATATGATGACTACTTGATAGTTTAGTGCACCATGCTTAACGACTTAGAATCGGGACTTCAAAGACGTTTTGAACGTCATGGACCATATGAGATGTTCCGGGAGTTGAAGTTAATATTTCAAGCAAATACCCGAGTTGAGAGATATGAAGTCTCTAACAAGTTCTATAGCTAAAAGATGGAGGAGAATAGCTCAATGATGACCCACAAGTGTAGGGGATCTATTGTAGTCCTTTCGATAAGTAAGATTGTCGAACCCAATGAGGAGCAGAAGGAAATGACAAGCAGTTTTCAGTAAGGTATTCTCTGCAAGCACTGAAATTATCGGTAACAGATAGTTTTGTGATAAGGTAATTCGTAACCGGTAACAAGCAATGAAAGTAAATAAGATGCAGCAAGGTGGCCCAATCCTTTTTGTAGCAAAGGACATGCTTGGACAAGTTCTTATATAGAGAAAAGCGCTCCCGAGGACACATGAGAATTATCGTCAAGCTAGTTTTCATCACGCTCATATGATTCACGTTTGTTACTTTGATAATTTGATATGTGGGTGGACTGGTGCTTGGGTACTGCCCTTTCTTGGACAAGCATCCCACTCATGATTAACCCCTATTGCAAGCATCCGCAACTACAAAAGAAGTATTAATGTAAACCTAACCATAGCATGAAACATATGGATCCAAATCAGCCCCTTACGAAGCAACACATAAACTAGGGTTTAAGCTTCTATCACTCTAGCAACCCATCATCTACTTATTACTTCCCAATGCCTTCCTCTAGGCCCAAATAATGGTGAAGTGTCATCTAGTCAACGTTCACATAACAACACTAGAGGAGATACAACATACATCTCATCAAAATATCGAACGAATACCAAATTCACATGACTACTTATAGCAAGACTTCACCCATGTCCTCAGGAACAAACGTAACTACTCACAAAGCATATTCATGTTCATGATCAGAGGGGTATTAATATGCATTAAGGATCTGAACAAATGATCACTACAAAAAAAAGACACATCCGTGTCGTTTTGGGCCGAACGAATTTTTTTTCTGTCATACATATGACACTTCTATGACGATAATTATGACAAAACCCGGTATCATCATAGATGTGGTGGGCTCCTACTTCTATGACAAAAAATCATGACAGAAAATGGGCTTTTCATCCTGGGCGGGCCGGAGACGCAGCTGCATGACATTCTTTGGGCCATCCATGACGGAAAAAACCGTGGTAGAAGCGAGGGGGAGGAAAATTTCGGGGAGTTGCCGGTTATGGTCGGAGAGAGATGCACATTTCTCTCGTACAGGTATGCGCGTGTGTGCGAGGCGTTGGCTCTAACTGAACTCGAGCGAGGCGTCGGGCTCTAACTGAACCCGAGCGATTGCACTGCAGGCTACGCGTTACTGAACCCGAGCGATCGACCGATGGCTGTTAACTGAACCTGATGGAGCGATTCCTTCGCTACTACTGCTAACTGAAGCCGATCGATGCTGCCTCTGGGATGAACA
>NC_041389.1:676433547-676434737 GCF_002162155.2 Triticum dicoccoides
ATGAACAGTGAGCGGTGGCGTTGCCTTTGGATGAACAGGAACCCGTGGTGTGGAGGGCTGGATGAACAGTAGATGGTGGAGGGGTGGTTGAACAGGACCCCATGGTGTGGAGGGCTGGATGAACAGTAGACGGTGGAGGGGTGCCCGTGGAGGGGTGGTTGAACAGTAGCCGGTGGAGTAGCGCACGGTGGAGGCTGGATGAACAGGAGCCCGTGGAGGCTGGAGGAGGTCGACGGTAGCCCGTGGAGGCTGGAGGAGGTCGACGGTGGAGATGAATAGTATCCCATGGAGTCCCGTTTTGCGGTACGCCACACCCCTCCCGATGAACAGGACCCCCGTTTCGATCGTAGGAGGTCCGTTTCGTCCGTTTTGTGGTACGCCACACCCCTCCCGATCAATAGGACCTCCGTTTCGACCGTAGGAGGTCCGTTTCCTCCATTTTGCGGTACGCCACACCCCTCCCGATCAACATGACCCCCGTTTCGACCGTAGGAGGTTCGTTTCCTCCATTTTGCGGTACGCCACACCCCTCCCGATCAACAAGACCCCGTTCCGAATGTAGGAGGTCCGTTTCCTCCGTTGTGCGGTACACCAGGCCTCGTTTCCATCGCCTGTTCCGTCCAAGCTGGTTGCCTCCCACGCGTTCCGTTGCGTCCCGATGAACACGATGCATTCCGTTGCCTCCCCATGAACACGACGCATTTCGTTGCCTCCCCATGAACATGACGACGACTCTGTTTCTCCGTTCCGACCCAGCCATGTACGTATGCACGAGTAGGTGTTCGAGACCTCGCCTGTATGTACGTACGTGGCCGTATTTTCTTTCTTGCACCCTGGCCGCCATACATACGTGTACATGCTATGTGCGCGCCTCTACTACGACACGTGCGCGCCTCTACATCGACTAGTATGTACGTACACGTTCGCGACCAGGATGACAACGCTACATACGCTTCGACCAGGTGGGTCCCGACTGTCAGGCACTTCCGTGCCTGCGAAGATGTAGCTGGTGGGTCCCAGTAGTCAGGGGGGCAAATCATTTTGTTTTTTGTTTTTTTTGCCTGGACGCACTTCCTTGCGTGCGAAGGTGTAGCTGCTGGGTCCCAGCAGTCAGGGGGGCGGATCGTTTTTTTTTGCCCGGACGCACTTCCTTGCGTGCGAAGGTGTAGCTGCTGGGTCCCAGCAGTCAG
>NC_041389.1:676435061-676470900 GCF_002162155.2 Triticum dicoccoides
CAGCAGTCGAGGGGCGAATCATTTTTTTTCGGACGCACTTCCTTGCATGCGAAGATGTAGCTGGTGGGTCCCAACAGTCAGGGGGCGAATCATTTTTTTCCCGGACGCACTTCCTTGCGTGCGAAGATGTAGCTCGTGGGTCCAAGCAGTCAGGGGGCGAATCATTTTTTTCACGAAATACGGTGGCCCGTCCAGTGGGTCCCCGCTGTCAGGTGGAGGAATAATTATTTTGCGCGTAATAACGAGGCACTTCCTTGCGGCTACCGTGGACCCAGCTGCCAGCCTCTCCACGTATAGTCCACGTCCGATGGAAGTCATTCCTTGACCACGTTGACCACGCCGCGCCGAGAGCACCACGGCGGTGGACGACAGCGAGGCCTAGGAAGGGGACGACACGGAGCCGGGGAAGACGCGACAGTGGATGCACACGCGGAGAGGAGTACGAGGGTTCACTGGTTCGGCTGCGCTGCCGTCGCCACAGAATAACAGGGGGTGTGGGTGAGTGGAGGGATGGCCTCGCCAACGGTGGGAGTAGTAGGGGGCGGTGAGGCCTCCGCGGCAGCACAACCGTCCACGGGAGGCAGGAGCAGGCGGCACGACCGGTGCTGCTTTGGGCGGCTGGACCAAGAAGACCAAAGGTTGAAGAAGCACGACGGCCGTTGGATGGACATCGTACGATCACTGCAGCTAGAATCATTTATATTGACTAAGTTGACAAAGCCCTTGGTATGTCAACTTAGTAGGCCCACAGGCCAGCTTCCGAAATGGTGCACCCCAGATATCAGGGGGATGAATCATTTTTTGGGAGGGTGAAGCTAGAATATCTGAGATTGAAGAAGAAGCACGGCATCCGTTGGATGGGCATCCAATGGCCACTGCTGCTAGAATCGTGTGTTGACTATAAGTTGACAAAGCCTTGCATACCCGTCAACTCTGTATTTTTAGGGGACGCGTCAACTTAGTAAGGCTAGAAGTGTGTGGCAGAGAACTTATAGCCCATTTGAGATTTGTAAGAATGTGTAGCCCATTTTTGAATTCTAATGGAATTTACTACAACCCATTTACAGTTTGTTAAAAGTACAGCCCATTTCAACCAACCGTTCAAAACAGAATTCAATAAAATTTCCCACAATTGGATGGGATCCGAATATTTTTATCCCGAAATTTCTAGTCAGATTAAATAGAATTTTAATATAAATTTATATTGCGTAGAAATCCAACGAAACATTCCGCTCGCAACAATTAATATAATTAAAATTTTCAATATTCCAAAAATAATATTTTATAAAGTAAGCACTGTTTGGTGCATTTTTTTATAGTTACTACCCAGTTTTTATAATTACATCCCATTTATTATTTCTTAAAGCCCACTTTCTTGTTAAGCCTAATGCATCCCTCCTAGGAAAGATTTGCAGCCCAGCGGGGCGGAGAATAACAACTTGACCTTGCCTGGGTATTCCTAAAAAAAGTATAGCTGGGCTAGCCATTTTCAGCTTGAAAAAAAATTAATATCTGGGCTGGATATCTGGCCTGGGCTAGATGGGCCACAACCCGCCCAGTTAATACCTGCAGCGATGATTTTGTTGTTGTTCAGAGGAGAAAAATTAATATCTGGGGTAAACATCGAAAAACTCTGAAGTGCTCACACCTCAAAAACACAAATACTACTCGAGCTGCTTGGTCCCAGCTGTCGGCCACTTCTTGTGCAATTCTCTCGTTTATTGACTACTCCCTCCTTTCCGGTTTATAATGCTCAATTCAAAAATCTCACCAATCAACGTAGATGGCGAGTGGTAGAATACGTTTTCTAGTTTTGCAAAAGCACCTAATTAATGCTCTTGTTATCCTCAAAAAAATTATGTTTATCAATGCATTAATTGCAATGCATGCATGTATAAAGTACATGCATTGGTCAATTTTCTCTTAATACTTGCATGCAATGATTTAATGCACCTTGGAATCTGAACATGTGATGGAAAACAACCAAATTGAGCCTTATAAAATGGAAAAACTAAAATTTTGAGATAAGCCCTATAAACCGGAAAGGAGGGAGTACATAGGTTGACAATGGTGTGGGACCGTGATGTCAGGAAACCAGGAGGAAGCAAAATTATATATATATATATGTATATATATATAGGACAAATGTTTCCTACAAGTAGTGGTAGTTACCACCACTTGCGTTTTGTATGTTGTATGTAGTATCTGTCGAAACCGAGAGTATGTACGTGTAGTATGTAGTATATAACAATGATTAGGTAGTATATATATACTAATTTTTAGGTAGTATGTACCTTTTTTTGAGTATGCTCTTTTTTACGTACAAATATGTACGTATTTCACAAATATAACAAAAACTATGGGTTCATATGTAATTTTTTCATGTAACTTGCTTTGAAATATCTTAGATATTGTATATGAATATATTTAAAATGATAAAGTAGTATATATAGTACCACATGGTAGTATATGACACATATTGGGTAACTACCACCATCTCCTCCAGGAGCACCTACAGGTGGAGGAGCAGATCGCCGCGGAGCGGGCGGAGCAGGAGGCGCTGCTCGACTCGTACCGCTCCGCCCACAAGGGCCGCCTCGAGCACTGGCGGTACCACATGCGGGTGGCGGAGGCTGCGGCCGCCTACAAAGAGGCTAGCAAAGAGGGCGATGAAGCGGGCGAGGCGTTGTTTGGCGAGACCGAGGACAAGGTAGAGGACAATTCCGGCTCCGACGAGTCCCCGCTCCGCTGGCGTCGACGACGCCCTGCTTCGACGACACCCCGCGGCGCCAACAACGAGGCAGAGGACACCGCTGGCTCCGCCGAGGCCCCGCGGCGCCAACAACGAGGCAGATGACACTGCCGGCTCCGCCGAGGCCCCACCCCGCCAACAACGAGGCAGAGGACATCGCCGGCTCAGCCGAGGCCCCACCGTGCCGGCAACGTGGGGGAGGATTTCCACCACTCCACTGAGGTGCCGCCTGCCGGCAACGAGACAAAGGCATCGCCGGCTCCGAGCCCCGCCCCGCTGCCAACGAGGCCGCGCCACACAGAAAACAAGGAAGAGTAGAACACGGTAGGTCACCGCCGCTCGGGTCCAAGTAAGGCCTCCGCTGCTACCCTCCGGTTGAAGCCAAGCTAGGCAGGATGACCATTGACGGCCGGTTAGCTTCTTGGTGGCGACGTGGAGTCGGAGAGCTGCGCTGGAGAAGAACGCTGCTTCTAATTAACTGCTGGTGCAGTTGGCTGACTGACACGTGGGTCCAACAGGCCACATGTCAGTTATGCAACTGCACCTACAGTTAAGTCACTGAAGCTTCTGTTCGGCTCAGCGGGACACAGGTGGGTAGCTTCGGTTAATTAATTATACCTCCAGCGCACCCCTTTTTAGTTTTTTTTGAAAAGGAGGATGACCCCCGGCCTCTGCATCTGGAAGATGCATGCGGCCACAAACACTCCTTTCTAGTTGAAGAATGTATGAAATGTATTGAAATCCGACATGTTTATATGAAATCCGACCGTGTATGAATGAATTTATTTCAATTAGTTCGAATTCCTATATCACTGGCATTGGATGAACATGCAAAATAATATGTACTAGCATTATTCCCAGGGTGATCACCACATTTGCAGCAGTTTCACATGTACTCCCTCCGGTCCTTTATAGTCTACATACAAGTTTTGTCTGCAGTCAAAGTATCTCTACTTTGACCAATCTTATACAAAAAAGTATGCACTTTCACAATGTGCGAAGTAAAAGGGAACAGAAGGAGTACAAAGAGTTTGAGCACCTTTTTAGCGTTTCTGTACATTGCAATCAAACACACAGGCCTAGCAATTCATAGAGAACATTCAAAACAATCGATGATTATGCATCTCAGCAACTCACATGTCAGAGGCAATATTTACTTCACAACTAAAGAACAAAGAAAAAATTGATCGCCGCTGCTGACAGCAAAGGGCGTCCCATTCGAAAATATCAAACGCATATCTTGCTAAAATCAATGAGCAAAATTTGACAAGGTTGTCCCATTCCAAAATATCAAATGCCTACGATTGTGGAATGGGCAGGGTTTGCCATCAGTTTGGACATTGACATGGCACCTCGTGCTAAATAAACCAGCTGTTCTTTTTGTGTAGTTCCACCAAAATCAACCAAATTCACGCGTAGCTTGTATGATTTCGCCCTTATATGTTGCAACGCCTTGAACTTATGGGCACCTCCTTTCTTGTGGTGGAAATGAATGATTCGATGTATTCATGAACATTTTGTGCAGTTCCTGTTGAAATCAAGCTGAGCACCCCTGTTTGCACAAATACAAAAAAGTGATTAGTATAAAGCAAACTGTACTATGAATTGACAGTTTCAACAGGCACATACATGGTCCATGTAGAGCACACTTCTAGAAAAATGGAACTCACCAGAAAGAATCTTAGAACAACATTGTACTCGCGCATCACAGCAAAAAATGGAGATTTGTCAGTCCTTCTGAGGTGAAGTTAGTTTGGTCTTGTGGGGAGTAATGTAACTATCCTTCAACTGCTCCTTCTGATGAGAAGATAGACATGGCTTCTTCATCCTGGCATAATCGGAACTAGTCACTTCACGTACTCCATATTCTTCTTTAGAGGAAGATGATCCCTGTTTGCTCGAAAAAAAGGAAAGGAAATATTTAAAACAGCTCAAATAAAGCACTTCTCAAGGACAATACCACTTTTTCATGACAGTATCTAAACAATAGCACAACACCAATAGAGATGACAAAGCTCAATCATATGGATGAAATCAGTGGGTGAGTACCAACATTTGTCAGGAGGCTGATTGTGTAGAGCATACAAATGAAGCACTTCTCGGGAACCATCTGTTGCTATCTACGGGGGTGGCCATGCTTACTATATACTCCTCGATTAGTTTAATGTTTCCAACATCTTCTTGTGCAGTTCCACTAAAATATATGGTATCTTCAAAGAAGATCCCTGTTTGCACAAGTAGAGATAATTACGTATGGCATCAAATCAGTGGAAAACAATTGCTCGTTCCAGCCATAGCAATAAATTAAGATGCAAAACTATATCATTACTTGTGTCATCACAGTTCCAGTGCTTCATTACAGCACCGGGAGTTGATTTTTGTTTTTCTTCCACTTGTTCTTCCCCTTCATCACTTGGTTCAATAACAGACAAGCTTCGCCATCAATGTAAGATTTGGCATGTCAATTAGGGAGCACAAGTATAGTACTAAACTTAATTTTCTGATGAAAGTGGCAAAATACAGGCCAACAGTTGTGAAATACCCTTATCTTACCTCAATGGGATATTACGGTGCACATACAGATTGGAAGTCTTGTCTCCATTTGTGCAGTTCACTAAAATCAAGCAACATTATCGTACAAGTAGCACAACATATGAAAGCACACTGCAGAATCATGTGAAAGAAGGCTAGTACTAACCTCTCATGATGCCGAATTCAAACAAGTCACAAGAAGAAGATCTGAACCAAATTCGCCTTAACGGATAGGAAGTAAGATCTCCTCTTGTGCAGTTCCACTAAGATCAAGCAATCAAGCAACATTGTCGGTGTGAAATTTTGGTTGAACTGCACAAAACACTCTTAAAGCAAAAGTGTTTTGTGCAGTGCAACAAAAGGTCACAATGGCAACGAGGTGAAGTAGATAACCCTGTTTACACAGAGGTGCAAAGGAAACAATTAGTGGTCAATAACGATGGATGACACAGAAGCCAACAAAAAGAAGCATCTACCTTATCTAAATGGGAAAGAAAGCAAGATAGTAGCATTTCTCAAACGGTGGCATTGATTAATATTAACATAGAGATTATATTAACAATAAAATTCGTTAAACATGTAATTTGCTTTTAACTGTGGCATTGCATCAATTTTCAAGTGGCATTATTAGAGGGTGTCGGTGTCAAAACCGGCGGATCTCGGGTAGGGGGTCCCGAACTGTGCGTCTAGGCGGATGGTAACAGGAGACGAGGGACACGATGTTTTTACCCAGGTTCGGGCCCTCTTGATGGAGGTAAAACCCTACGTCCTGCTTGATTAATATTGATGATGTGGGTTACAAGAGTAGATCTACCACGAGATCAAGGAGGCTAAACCCTAGAAGCTAGCCTATGGTATGATTGTTGTTCGTCCTATGGACTAAGGCCATCCGGTTTATATAGACACCGGAGAGGGCTAGGGTTACACAGAGTCGGTTACAATGGTAGGAGATCTACATATCCGTATCGCCAAGCTTGCCTTCCACGCCAAGGAAAGTCCCATCCGGACACGGGACGAAGTCTTCAATCTTGCATCTTCATAGTCTTGGAGTCCGGCCGATGATGGTAGTTCGGCTATCCGGACACCCCCTAGTCCGGGACTCCCTCAGTAGCCCCCGAACCAGGCTTCAATAACGACGAATCCGACGCATATGTTGTCTTCGGCGTTTGCAAGGCGGGTTCTTCTTCATGCTCCATGTGTTTGCCGGATAGTGTCCGATTGCTTCATAAATGCTGCGCTCCTTGGCTTCCGCGTCCAATAATGGTCTTCTTCCACGCGTTGCACGGATGCGAAAAGCCAGGGTATTTTTATGTTTTACCCCCTAGCTGCGCAAATAAGCTGCCTATAAGAGAGGCGAGGATCCAGATCCAAATCACATCATCCTCCTTCCGCAAGCACTCATCGAGGCGCATCTGACACCAAACCCATTCCAACATGGACAGTCGACGCGGCTCCTCTTCTCGCGCTCCCAGCCCTAAGCCAGGAGATTGGAGGAGATGCTCAGTCCCGCACAGCGAGTTAGTGACGCTCCAAGCAGAGGGATATCTTCCCCCGGCCTTCATGGTTCTGGTTCGAGCCGGACTGGCCACCTACAAAGGTGGGAAGCAGGTGGAGAGCGCCCCCAATCCCTCCAAAGGAGAGCGGGTGTGCTTCGTCTCCTACTTAATAAGGGGACTCAGATTTCCTATACATTCGTTTCTCCGGGGGCTCCTGGAGTTCTACGGACTCCAGCTTCATCACCTTACACCTGCCTCCATTTTGCACATCGCGGGCTTCGTAGCTCTGTGTGAGCTGTTCTTGGGCATTGAGCCCCATTTTGCACTGTGGAAGAGGCTGTTTTGCCTTGTACCCCGCTCTCACGAGGGGTCGATATATCAAGTGGGCGGAGCCGAAATATGGCGCATCGCCGGGACCGGATACCTGTCCGGGACCCCGAAGAAGGCGTCCGAAGATTGGCCTTCGGAGTTGTTTTATATGGAGGACGCTCCGCTGCCGGATCCAGTCCGGATCGGCCTTCCGGAGTTCAGCAACGCTCCCCTGAAGAAACGCCTAAGTTGGCGCCCACGGAGCCCTCGACGAGAAGATGATACTAGCGTCCATTACTTGATGGGCCGGATACGGCTGCTAGCCCATTCCGGATTAACCATGATGGGAGTCATGGCCACATGCATTTTGCGTGGGGTGCAGCCGCTCCAATATAGGGGCCACCCCATGTGGGACTTCAACGGAGACGACGACGCCACCCGTCACGGCCGCAAGGGACCTGGCTCGGCCGACGATCTAGTGAAGATCCTGTCCGGCTTGTACAAGGGGGAGAAGGAGGACTTCCTCCGCACGAATCCTCTGAACGGATTTTCCATGAACAACCCTCGGAGCTGGGTAAGCGGTCGCATGCATATTTGAACCGTGCCTTTAAAGGCAATTGTCTTATTGTATGATTTTGACACAGGAACTGCGTCGGGATGTGGAGGGCATAAAAAGCCCAGCCCCACAACCCGAAGACCCAGAAAGGTCTCTTGATCCGGCCTCCGAAGAGGATCCGGACTTAGCGGTGGAACTGATCGACGGGGTGTACCACCAGCTCAGCATAGATAATGCTTTAGTCGCCATTATGGCTGACTACCCCGGTTTGTGTCCGGCTTCCCCGGTGAGTACGACCGAAGTCCTGGCGCCGTTACTTCTTTAATGCTTAGTTCTGACCACCGTGCACCAATGGTGTTCGACAGGAAGCGCCTTTACGGCAGGAAGTCGAGCCCGCGGCGACCGGCCAACAAGGGTCAGTCCGGCCCAGCAGGCGGAAGAGGAGTGCAACGCGAACTGAAACGTCGCCGCAACGGTACGGAGCACCGCTATTTTTTAAGGGAAGGATTCCCAGGAGGTATATTAATGCTCATAACTTTTCCAGAAAGAGCGCTCGCCGGACAGTGCCCGGAGAGGTTGCCAATCAAGCCTCCGCCAGCCATGCTCCAACGCATGGCCCGGAAGGGGAGGCGAATACAAGGCATGAGTCGGACGCTCCTCCGACGGAGGATGCTGACAGGCTGTCCGCCACCCGGTCTGAGGTGGAGAGCGCCATGAATCACAGGCGTCGCCGGACAGTTCTTCGTGACACGTGTTTTTCCCTGGAGGCGTTAAATGCCTTTGATGCGGGAAACGCGCACCTCCGTGCCGCTCAAGATGGGTTAACCAGAGCCACGGAGCAGTATGTGAAAGACATACGTGTAAGTAATATTAATAGTTATATATGCCAGTAGCCCCCGAGACTTAAAATGGTCAAAATAACGGATTTAAGGATCAATTTTTATGCAGGATCTTATGGAGAAGAAAACCCATCTGTCCCAGGAGCTCCAAGAGTGCAAGGCCCAACTTGAGGCCGCACTGGCCGCCACAGGGGAGCCACAGAGACCCCCGCTGGTAAGACGTACTTTGAAAAGATAATTATTAACAAAGTGCGGCTTGAATCTAACAATAATATTGCAGAGGGCGCCGGACTAGGTCCGGACAAGCAACAGCTACTGCGTCAGCTAAAGGCTGGCGAGAGGGTGCTTATGAAGGTGCAGCAGGAGAGAAACAAGCTCCAAGATGCCCACACCCAGCTAGGAGAAGAGCTGAAAGGTGTTCGGGCCCAGCTGTCTGGCTCCTTGAAGGAGAATCAGCGACTTCGTCGCGGCATCTATAGTAAGTGCTTGAGCAAATTCCTTTGAAAAGAAGAATTCGGCGAGGAAGTCATTTGACAGAAATATGTCTTTAGGTGTTCTCACAGGTCGCCCTGTGGAGGAAATGCCTGGGTCAACAGGTGACCAACTTCCCGAGCTGGTGCAATTGTTCGAACGTGTTCGGCAGGCGATGAGTGGCGTCGTTCAGGCTTTATGTCCATTCGTCTCCCTACCCAAGGGCCTTGGTGAGCTTGCTGAGAAGCTCCAGGGAGCACGGCGACGCCTCCGTTTGTGGAAGATATCGGCCTGCCGTCAGGGCGCCAGGGAGGCCTGGGCCATGGTGAAGACGCGCTACCCGAAGGCTGACCCAAACCACATGGCCGAGGTCGGTCCTGCGGGGCCTGATGGGAAGGAGATCCCCGTGAGCTTGATGTATGGCCAAGTAGAACTGGCCGCGAAATATTCCCAACAGGACTGTAAATTAGACAACCTGTTAGATGGGATTGAGGAGGAGTACAATCAGTCGGTTTGACGGTGTAATTTGAAATGACATGTAAGATGCCTTCTAGCCGGATTGTAGATTGTTTGTCTTTGCGGACCGTTTCGCTTCAACCTCGGGACCCAACAGTCCGGAGTGTGTCCGAATACCCCTACGGTTATAAAAGAACCGGGGCATGCATGGAGACAAGGCGTCGGGGTCATAATTGCTTTATCAGACAAGTGCCCAACTAGTTATGTTATATTACATGGTTAGTAAGAAACATCTTCCAGGGAGAATAGTTCCGTTAAGGGTTCCTTTCCTTGGGAGGCATGCTCTAAGGTGCAATGCCGGACTGCGAAAATAGCAGAAAAAGCATCTGGGGGCTTATAAATAAGTAAGTAATAAATCATCTTTCAAGTCACCGACCGAATATTCTCTTAAGAACGCTAGCTTTCGGCTTCACCCAGTCTGAGGTACACATCCGGCTGACCCGGCAGTAAGAATCGCAGAGGTGCTCCCTTTACCTCCTAGCCGAACAATCGGGAACGTAGGGGTAAGCACAGGAGCCAGGCAACCCAGCTTGGCCAAAACTTAAGTCATATCGATGCATATAATGGTGAATAAAAGGTACATGCGGAAGTATGACACATGTATTGGGCGTGAAGCCCATATTAATAAGCTTCTGGTAAAGAAGCCCCCTGGTATAATGAGTGCTAGGAGCACATCAAGTGTGTGCGAACAAAGCGCAAATCAGCCTATAAAAGGTATTGAAAAAAAAGTGGGAAGAAGGAGGGGGACAAGAGACAGTAAAAAATATAAAAAGGTGGAGGGGGGAGTGAGACGAACTCTGAGTCCGGTGTTTAGGCGTAGAATCTTCGGAGACGGGCTGCGTTCCATGGGTTCGGCTCGAGTCGGTTGTCAGATGCTTTACGTAGACGGTATGCTCCGCCGGTCAGGACTTGGTCGATGATGAAGGGACCTTCCCACTTGGGCTTAAGTTTGTCCTTTTTCTTGTCCGGCAGGCGTAGAACGAGTTCGCCGAATTGTAAGTTTTGGCCCGTACTTCTCTGCTTTGATATCTTTGAGCCTGCTACTAATAGAATGCGGAACGAGCCTTTGCCACGTCCCGCTCCTCCTCTAAGGCGTCCAAACTGTCCTGCTGATCCAACTCGGCTTCTCTTTCTTCGTACATGCGCACACGAGGTGAGTCATGAATTATATCGCAAGGCAGAACTGCCTCTGCGCCATACACCATGAAAAATGGTGTGAATCCAGTAGTTCGGTTTGGCGTGGTCCGCAGCCCCCAGAGTACAGAGTCGAGCTCCTCTACCCAGTGCGTGTTAGATTCCTTGAGGGACCGCACTAGTCTGGGTTTGATGCCGCTCATGATTAGACCATTTTCTCGCTCGACTTGACCGTTAGTTTGGGGGTGATAGACTGAAGCGTAATCGAGCTTGATGCCCATGTTTTTGCACCAGAGTTTAACCTCGTCGGCAGTGAAGTTCGTGCCGTTATCAGTGATGATGCTGTGGGGGACGCCAAAACGGTGTACTACCCCGGATAGGAAGTCTATCACCGGTCCAGATTCTGCCGTTTTAACCGGCTTGGCCTCAATCCATTTGGTGAATTTGTCCACCATGACCAATAAGTATTTGTGCTTGTGGGTTCCCCCTTTAAGGGGTCCAACCATATCAAGCCCCCTGACCACGAACAGCCATGTAATGGGTATAGTTTTGAGGGCGATGGGTGGCATGTGGCTCTGATTAGCAAAGAGCTGGCAACCAACGCATCGTTGGACTAAGTCCTGAGCATCTACCCGGGCTGTCAGCCAATAAAATTCTGTACAGAAGGCCTTGCCTACGAGTGCCCGGGCTGCAGCGTGGTGCCCGCCGAGTCCAGTGTGAATTTCAGCTAGGAGATTCCGCCCCTCCTCTTCAGAGATACACCTTTGAAGGATTCCGGTTGTGCTTTTCTTATAAAGTTCTCCCTCATGGACCTTGTAGGCTTTAGATCGCCGAACTATGCAGCGGGCCTCATTTTGGTCTTCAGGAAGTTCCTGCCGAATTAAGTAGGCTAGGAATGGTTCTGTCCACGGGGCAATTACTGCCATTATTTCGTGAGCTGAAGGTGTTATTTCGTTGGCTGAGCCGCCGATTGTGTCAGAATGGTCTGAGTTAGGTGATGCAGCTGGCTCCGGATTGTTATTTCCGGACTCCTCTTCCCATAACACGGATGGCTTGAAGAGCCGTTCCAGGAAGATGTTTGGAGGGACGGCGTCTCGTTTCGCGCCGATGCGTGCTAACACGTCTGCTGCCTGGTTATTATCCCGGGCTACATGGTGGAATTCGAGTCCTTCAAACCGAGCTGACATTTTTAGGACGGCGTTGCGGTAAGCTGCCATTTTTGGATCTTTGGCATCAAAGTCTCCATTTACTTGGGATATTGCGAGGTTTGAATCCCCGCGCACCTCTAGGCGTTGAATGCCCATGGAGATTGCCATCCGGAGGCCATGTAGAAGGGCCTCGTATTCGGCTGCATTATTGGAGTCCATGTACATTATTTGAAGTACGTATTGGATTGTGTCTCCCGTTGGGGACGTCAGGACGACGCCAGCCCCCAAGCCAGCCAACATTTTGGATCCGTCGAAATGCATGATCCAATTGGAGTATGCGCCGTACTCTTTAGGGAGTTCGGCTTCGGTCCATTCGGCAACGAAGTCGGCCAGAACCTGCGACTTTATAGCTCACCGTGGTTTATAGGTTATGTCAAATGGTAAGAGCTCAATAGCCCATTTTGCAATCCTGCCCGTTGCGTCGCGATTGTTTATAATATCGTTGAGAGGTACTTCGGAGGCCACCATTATGGAACACTCTTGAAAGTAGTGTCGCAGCTTCCGGGATGCCATGAACACCGCATATGCTATCTTTTGATAATGTGGGTACCGGGACTTGCATGTAGTTAGAACAGTGGATACGTAGTACACTGGTTTTTGAAGAGGGAATCTGTGCCCTTCTGTCTCTTGCTTGACGACGAGTACCGCGCTGACAACTTGATGTGTTGCTGCGATATATAATAACATAGGTTCGCCCAGGTTGGGCGCGGCCAGGACCGGATTTGTTGCCAGTATGGCCTTTATTTCTTCGAGTCTGGCTGTAGTAGCATCCGTCCATTCGAAATGTTCGGTGCGCCGGAGGAGGCGGTAGAGGGGCAGAGCCTTTTCTCCCAAATGGGAGATGAAGCGACTTAAGGCCGCTACGCATCCGGTTAGTTTTTGTATTTGCTTGAGGTCTTTTGGAATATCCAATTGTGACAGAGCTCGGATTTTGGCCGGGTTTGCTTCAATTCCTCTACCGAATACGATGAAGCCCAAGAGCTTTCCGGCTGGTACGTCGAAGACGCATTTTTCCGGATTGAGCTTAATGTCATATGCTCGGAGGTTGTCGAATGTCACCCTCAAGTCTTCTACTAGAGTTTTGACGTGTTTGGTCTTGACGACCACATCGTCTACGTATGCCTCTACTGTTTTGCCTATCTGGGTAGCCAGACATGTTTGAATCATGCGCTGATATGTTGCGCCGGCGTTTTTGAGTCCGAAGGGCATTGTGTTGAAGCAGAATGGCCCATATGGAGTAATGAATGCCGTTGCGGCCTGGTCTTTCTCTGCCATCTTGATTTGATGGTATTCAGAGGAAGCATAATGAATCGTGCCCTGCGGTAGCATCGATGATTTGGTCGATGCGAGGGAGGGGGAAATGGTCCTTTGGACAGGCCTTGTTAAGGTCTTTAAAATCGACGCAGAGGCGCCAGGATTTGTCCTCTTTTGGTACCATTACTAGATTGGCTAGCCAGTCCGGATGTTTTATATCTCTGATGAATCCGGCTTCTAAGAGTTTGGCTAGCTCTTCTCCCATTGCCTGTCTTTTGGGTTCGGAAAATCGCCGAAGAGCTTGTTTGACCGGCTTGAATCCTTTTAGGATGTTTAGGCTGTGCTCTGCCAGCCTGCGTGGGATTCCTGGCATGTCTGAAGGGTGCCAGGCAAAAATGTCCCAATTTTCCCGAAGGAATTCTCGTAGTGCGGCTTCGACATCAGGACTTAATTGTGCCCCAATGGAGGCCGTCTTTGTGGGGTCCGTTGGATGGACCTGAAATTTGACTATTTCGTCTGCTGGTTTAAAAGAGGTGGACTTGGACCTCTTATCGAGTATCACATCGTCCCTATCCACCGTGGAGCGCAGCGTAGTTAGTTCCTTTGCCGCTAGGGCTTCGGACAATGCCTCTAGGGCCAGTGCGGCTGTCTTATTTTCAGTGCGGAGTGCTGTATCTGGATCACTGGCAAGAGTGATTATCCCATTGGGTCCGGGCATTTTGAGCTTCATGTACCCGTAGTGGGGTATAGCTTGGAAGATTGTGAATGCCTCTCGCCCTAACAAAGCGTGATATCCGCTGCCGAATGGGGCCACATGGAACGTGACCTCCTCGGACCTGTAATTGTCCTGTGAGCCGAACACTACATCTAGTGTGATTTTTCCTATGCAGCGTACTTCTCGACTAGGGATTATCCCTCTGAAGGTTGTGCTGCTTCGCTCGATGCGGCTCCAGTCAATATCCATTTTTTGAAGGGTTTCCTCGTAGATGAGGTTTAATCCGCTGCCGCCATCCATGAGTACCTTGGTAAGGCGAAAGCCGTCCACTATCGGACTGAGGACCAATGCGGCTGGTGCTCTAGCTGTTCGGAATTTAGGTTCGTCGCTGGCGTTGAAGGTGATAGCCGTGTCACTCCATGGATTTGCTGTTGCTACTTGGTAGACTTCGGCGAGGCCGCGGATTGTTCGTTTTCGCATGTTATTTGATGCGAAAGTCTCGAAGACTGTTAATACCGTACCGGTACTGCTGGGCTGTTTGCCCGGGGCTAAAAAGCCTTCGCCACTTTTGGCCACCTGCCGTAGTATCCAACATGCTCGAAGGCTGTGTGTTGGAGTGGCGCCCTCCGTACTGTGGATTTTGCAGGGTCCGTTGAGCCAGCCCTCCAGTACAGTTCCATGCCCTTTAGGGGGTCTTTGCTTTTTGGTTTTTAACCCAGGTGCTTGAGTATGGCGCACCCTTTTACTTCGGACTAGGGTTGTGGTCAAGGCCGGACTGTCCAAAAACCTAGTTTCGGTGTTCCTGGCACTCTCTACCGCATAGTATTTTTGTACGATAGTCGCTAGGTCGATGAAGCGTGTAACTTCGCAACGACTTATGGCGTTCATGATTCCCTTGTCCGTGCAATTGTTGTAGAAAATTGAAATCGCGCTTTCTTCACAGCAGCCCTTTATCCTGTTCATAACCAGGAGGAATCTGGCCCAGTAATGATATACTGTTCCATCGGGCTCTTGCCGTATTCGAGATAGATCGCTTATGTTTGGGTGGGCGGGTGGAATCAAGTTCGGAACCCCGCCCGATCTGAGGCTCAAAGGCCAAGAAGTTTCCGGATTTGGAAGCTTGACTTGCTGGATGCTTTCCAACGAATCTAGTCCGATGCCTGACTCTAAGTTCAGTATTTGATTAGCATCCGTCTCTTCGCGGGAATCCGGCTTGGAGGGATCGGGAATCCGGACATATTGGTTTTCAACGTAGAAGAAGGGTTGCCGCATTGTTCCTCTACCACGACAACGTGGTGGGTGACCTGAGGAGAGTTAATCTTTCTCAAATCGGGTTTAAGCCCAATCTGATTGTAGTTTGTGGCGACTCCCAGGGCGGCGATGCGATCCAAGAGCTCATTTACAGAGGAGAGCTCAATCGGATCTAACTGCTCGGCGAATTCCGGGCTGACGTGAAGATCGCTTTTGATGACCTGAGAGGTCATCGTCGGAGCGGTGGCCGAACAGGCGGTCATAAGAAAACCACCTAGCCGGACAGTTTGGCCGGCGGCCAAAGCTCTCTTGACGACGGTGCCGTCTTTAAAGACGGGAGAAGGCATCCTTCCTGATCGCGACGGCACAGAGGAACTCTCAATGAAAGCACCAATGTCGGTGTCAAAACCGGCGGATCTTGGGTAGGGGTTCCCGAACTGTGCGTCTAGGCGGATGGTAACAGGAGACGAGGGACACGATGTTTTTACCCAGGTTCGGCCCCTCTTGATGGAGGTAAAACCCTACATCCTGCTTGATAAATATTGATGATGTGGGTTACAAGAGTAGATCTACCATGAGATCAAGGAGGCTAAACCCTAGAAGCTAGCCTATGGTATGATTGTTGTTCGTCCTATGGACTAAGGCCATCCGGTTTATATAGACACCGGAGAGGGCTAGGGTTACACAGAGTCGGTTACAATGGTAGGAGATCTACATATCCGTATCGCCAAGCTTGCCTTCCACGCCAAGGAAAGTCCCATCCGGACACGGGACGAAGTCTTCAATCTTGTATCTTCATAGTCTTGGAGTCCGGCCGATGATGGTAGTTCGGCTATCCGGACACCCCCTAGTCCGGGACTCCCTCAGAGGGTGTTTGTTTACATGGACATTTTGGTGTAGGGACTAAAAAACTCCGTATCAGTCACATCTAAACCAAATAGGAGGGACTTTTCGGGACTAAAAGTGGGCATTTGGGACTAAAGAAAGAAGACCCTGAGGGAGTCTTTTTGGGACTTTTTCCAACAGTTGCCCCTGCCACGCATCGCACCTTGTTTCTATTAGTTCATTACTAGGGGTAACATGGTCTTTTATCATGTCATTTAATAACCTCTAGTCCATGTTTAGTCCCTGGAACCAAGCAGGTAGGGACTAGGGAGTTTTTAACCAAACAGGGCCATAGATTAACAACAGCTAATGAGTTGCACGGGATAGTGGACGCACCAGCACCATGTGCATCTACTGATGTACTGTGGTCATGCACAATCTGTTGCAACAGAGAACAAACAACCAAGGAGCATATTTGTGTTGGTCCCAGTTTTGTTATCTTTAGACACCTTTCCCTATGTGAGCGCAACAAATCTAGTCCTGCTCAAACTCTACAGCCTTGTCCCTTCCTTTCCTTTTTGAACTAATACTTTTGCCCCTTCCTTTCCTCTTTGAACCATGTCCTAGATTTATGCGATACAACTTTCCCCACTACTTTCCCCCATTCCTTTCCTCTTTGAACCACGTCCTAGATTCATGCTATACAACTTTCCCCCTTCATTTCCTCTTTGAACCACGTCCTAGATTCATGCTATATACAACTTTTCCCACTACTTTCCCCCACTCCTTTCCTCTTTGAACCACGTCCTAGATTCATGGTATACATGCAGCTAGAGCAATGCATGTGAAGTAAGTAAAATATACCTTACGGTTCTTGGGGCGTGGTTCGGTGGGCGACGGGACAGCGGCGAAGAAGAAGGGGTCAGAGGCCCTCCCGCGCCGCTGCTGGGTGGAAAGTGAACATCAGCACCGGTAGTGGATTCCCTCCCTCGCCGACGGCGACAGTGTTAAGCCTCCTTCCCTTCCCGGCGGACGGATCCTGCCGGCTCTTTGAGTAGCAGTGAGGGGAGAGAGAGGCCAACGAAGTCTTGTTTAGGTCTGGAAAGGGCAAGAGAGTGTGACGAGAGCAACTACAAGCGCTGAGGCTCCAGCGGGAGAGGGCGAGAGAGTGTGAAGAGAGCAACTACAAGCGCTGAGGCTCCAGCGTGTATATATATACTGGAGAGAGAGAGTGTGATGCGTGCAAACCCTAGAAAACATTTTGACCAGTCAAAGAATCCTCCTGGCAAAAATTATGCTCAAGTGTAGTTATCGAACCCGAGACCTCAAGTTTGATGAGCAAACAGGATAACCAGCTACACAACCCTCCCTTCATGTTCAACGAGAGGAAAAATAACCTTTTATACATTCCTGCATTCGTGTGACAGGCATGCCATGTTTTTTTTTGTGTGTGTGTGTGGGAGTCATTAGGATTTCAATCATAATCGTGTCATGTGGCTTTGGTGGTAAGACTATCCACAGTGGTGCAGAAATAATGCAGCCTTAGTCACCTTACCTCTCTCCATGTAGTACGTTGGGTCCCACCAGTCAGTGGGTGAAACAAACAAATTAATAAGAAAAATTAAAAGCGCCAGCGGTGTATCTTACTACCTCACACATCTCGCTACTGCTCGGGAACACTGTCCAATTGATCCCTCTATTCGCTCACGTACTATTTTAAGTGAATCCTTATTATAACATGCACACAAATTTTGGGCACTTGTATTCCACTTAAGTCAGTGTGCCACCGTATCTCATATACTTACTACTCCCTCCGTCGAGGTGTAATAAGTCAGTTAGAAGGTGCAACGGGACCAAGGTGCGTGCGTGTGCGTGTGTGTGTTTAACAGCATGTGTGTGTTAGAGAGTGCGACAGATCGACCTACTCCTACAGAGATATGGTGTGCAGTGTACGATTTTAGCCGCGAGAGTTGGTGCATCCTCTCGTTTCCGGGCGTGTCCGGTAGGGACATGCGGACAGCTGCCACAGCCCCTCCTGACCAGCCTGGCCCACCCAAAGCCCCTCCACCGCCCGCGCGCTTCCCGCCCAAAACGGTCAGCGCCGCTCCAAAGAATCGATGCCGCATTCATGCCCGGGCAGAGCGTACAGGACCTCTCACTGGCGCAAGAGTGATGGTTGCTTCGTCCGTCCAACTTACTGCTGGGTCTATGTGATTTGACGGCTCATTGGTCTTTATTACTGAGGTGGTAGGACTGCTGGATGTCCCATGCTTTTGGCGAAAGGAGGTAGTAGATTACAATTTTCTCCATTCTTACAGCGGAGGAGTGCAAGAGCAGTGAAAACACGCAGGCTCAGTGATTACATGGCCCACCTCACACTATCACCGTGCGACACCTAACTCTTTACATAGTACTCCCTCCGTTCCTAAATATTACTAGATGAGTCCCCGCTCGTTGCCGCGGAACAACGGTATATCTCTCTGCGCAAAATTATCGATTTCATAGAACAAAAAAAATCTATAACCGCATGACAAATGTGGTAGCCAAACTAAATAAACTCCCATCATCATTTAGATCATCCCACGTAAGGAAAGAAGATCAGCCAACTCCTACTGCATAATGGGATTATATTTTTCTTTTTGACATGTTAATGGGACTTAAAAGCTCACTTACATGCATGCTACCGGTGCATGCTTGCATGCAGACATGTTGATGTGATTTAAAACCCATTCACATGCATGTGCCACGGTATTTTTGCATGCTCGCATGTGGCTTAGTGCGGAGCCTCTCAACGTCTAGATCAGACGGCTATTATGACTGATTTACTTCATCTAACGGCTATGTCAATTTTGATGATGTGGCTCAAGGAGAGGATAGAGAATTCCTAGTAGTGGGGGCTAGCTATTACTAGTAGATAAGTCTTTGTAGAAATTCCACTAGGTGAACTACGTACGGAACAAAATGAATGAATCTACACTCAAAATGCATCTATATACATCCGCATGTGGTTAATGGTAAATCTCTACAAAGACTTATATTTAGGAATGGAGGAAGTAATAGTATAGTACTAGTACGTACTGTAATTTATCAGCGAGATAAATTTGTACAATGCTATGAAGCTTCCAGCTCCTGTTTCATGTATCTTGCGTCCAAGGATGCCCGTTGCCCGTCACATCAAATACAAAGGAGACTAACATGCATGCTATTGCATCTCAATGATTGACAGATCATAGCAAATATGTACTCCCTCCGTTCCAAAATAAGTGTCTCAACTTTGTGCAAACTTTAGTACAAAGTTGTACTACTACTAAAGTTGACACTTATTTTGGAACAGAGGCAGCTAAAGAAAAAACGATCCATGCAGTCCCTAGCCCTTGAACCATGAACCCTGACCAGGCTTCAATTTGCTGGCAACGTTCAAGTTTCCTAATAAATGAAGTTTGCAACCTTTTGACCATTGGATCATTTTGTGCAGTTTCACCAAAATCGAGATGAGCATCCCTATGGCACATAAATTGAAGAAGCATGATTAGAATAAGATTACTAGGCCTAGTTGATGAGACATAAACTCATCACAAATACAACACGTAGAAGCCAGTAGAGGTATCAGGTATGTGCGGGGCAAAGAAGTAGAGAAATATCCGCAGGGATTGATGTGGGCAGCTGGAGCAGTGGTGCAAGCCGGTTGTAAAGGGGGTTGTACCTGAGGGACGTAGCTCAACCTTGAGGAGGGGGGCGGGAGGCGGCAACTTCCCACGTCGCGGCAGTGAGGAAGGGATGAAGGCAACCTCACCGGCTTTGTGAGAGAGAACGACGGGGACCCCTGATCGGGGCATGCCGACAGTGGGTTTTCACCGTCGGCGACGGCCACCGCATCTACAGTAAGCATCCACCCCTTCCCCAAGCGGACGTGATCCGCCGGGATGTTAGAGATGTGGCCACAGTCGTTTTGTGCAAGAGAGTGTGAAGAGAGCAACCCTAGCAAGCAACCATGTAGGCTAGCCCGTCCTGACTATGTATATAGTGGAGAGGTTTCCTTTTCTCTCCATATGAACCTATCATAGTGCGTACGTGCCACTGAAGAAAAAAAATATTTATAAATGACGCGGCACCTACTACTCATTCTCCTATAACCTTGCGCTTGACATCTCCAAAATATTAACCTTGCGATTCGCCTCTTCGGGAAGTCGAGCAATATGGTAGTGCAGTATATATCGTTCTGGCTATATGAGACCGAATGAATTGCTGCACGTCCACCACGTGGGCGAGGGTCGAGGGGCGAGGGAGAGTGCTACTACTTACGGAGCAAAATGAGTGAACGTACACTCTAAAATACGTCTATATACATCAGTGTTTGGAGTATGTACTAGTAGTTCATATTGAAATCTACTAAAGGTCATATATATTCCAAACAATATGATATTCTCTATACCCAAGGTAGTAGAGACGAGGAGTAAATGGAGGGAGTAGTAAATTTTTCTCCTCGTCCTGCGAGACACTGCGCGCATGGGCGAGCACCTCATCCTGCGAGCCACCGCACCCGTGAGCGGGGGAGACGGTGTACTAAGCAAGCTTCTCCTCGTTCCGCGAGTTGACATGACACATCAAAAGTACTCCAGTGTATAGAGCCTTGCCTCTAAGGTAGGCCCCACATGGTTTGCCTCTTTTTTTAATTTAACATAACGCGTCAAGTCGCAATTTGTTTGTTCACTCGTGGTAGACGATCCTCCCTCCACCAAGTGGACAACCAGTACACGTGCCAAATTACCACGTGGGCTGCCTTTTTCGTACAGAAATGAGCTCCATCGTGTACCCGCGCGGGTGTGGTTGGGAAAGAGACGGGAGTACATGCGCCGTGCATGCACCTCTTCTCTTCGTGCACGTCCCCCACCTACGTGGGTGTGTGAGAGAGATACAAACCGCGTTCGTGAGTGTTTTTTGTTTTGTGGTGGGGGTGGTGGTGGGGTGGGGGGTTGATTTCGTGAATTATTTGTGGGAATATGTGTCGATGACATCTCAAACAAAATTTTGCATGCAATGTGTGTGAAATGGAGGCCTATCCATATCATACATAGAGGGTCGGGCAATCCACAAGAAGAGAGGGAGGGGTCATAGCTATCGATAGAGTTGAAGACAGGATCAAGTACGGGTGGGTGTGAGATCGATGAAGTGAGCCATCTAAATTGTGTTTGTGTGTGCAAGTCAAAGATATAGGGCGACTGGCCTACCGGAATGTTAGAGGGCACATGTCAAGTTTGTGTGTGGTAGGGAGACATGACTAGAGCGCTTGATGTATCGGTGTGTGTGGGGGGGAGGGGGTGGGCGGAGGGGTAGGCAGAGGCCTAACTATAGAGGTAGAACGACTCGTATATGTGTTGAGAAGGAGACCCAGCTATGTCTTGAGGGAGATCGGTCGACATCCATACATAACTGAAGGACGGGAAATATGATGGGACAGAGAGAGAGAGAGAGAGGAGAGAGAGAGGGAGGGAGAGGGAGGGAGAGGGGTAGAGTTCTGGATGGGTGATGGAGTTGCTTCTCGGAGATGTTGGGAGAGGCCTACTAGACAAACTGAGGGTGGAACTGCAATGTTATCAATAAGAGTGGGGATGTGTTTCTGTGTGTGCCTGTGCGTGATAGATCTGTCGGGATGCATCCATGGATGATGAAGGGGAACCATGTGTTTGGTAAGCAAACCTAACTAGATCGATAGATCAATTGTTGTTTGTCCGAGGAAGGGAGAGACACAACTAATGAGGTAGATCGATCGATGTGTGGGTAAAAACGAGTTATAAGGACCTAGCTGGCTATATGTATAGCGAGAGATCAGTCGGTGTACGTCCATTTGTTAGAGGCAAATAAGGCCCAGCGAGACGGATAGACAGAGAGAATGGAGCTAGGAGGTGGTGCGAGAGGCCCAACTACTAGCTAGATAGGGGGAGGAGTGTGCGGTTGTGAGATCGATTAAAAGAGGGGTGAGAGTTTACACGTGTTTCTGACCATATGAGAGACACGAGGCAAGGACACATAAAGGAGGAGATTGAAGCTGTGTGTGTATGCTGTAGGCAGGCATCGCTGGAGAGGTTTATCGATCGGTGTGTGTCGGAAAGGAGTTGTGGAGACTCTGGGAGAACGACCTAAAGAAAAAAAATGAATGTGCCCGGTGGATAGAATGCCGAGGGAGGGGGAGGGCGATGAGGGCGTGTGCATGCACGAGAGAAAGTTAGTGGTAGCTACAAAGGTTAGAGGATTGTGTGGGTGTAAGAGACTAACAAAGATGATAATTTGATATGAAAGCGGATTCATATATTTGAATAGGAGATCATAGTGTTTTAAACATTGCATGCATGAATATAGCGGTGATACACGTGCTATGCACATGTTATACCATAATGTGATAATGCATGGAGTTGCAACTCACAGCTAAATGCCGAACAATCTAAACCATACTATACATCAAACAATCTCACATTTTATTTGAATTTGTGATAATGTGCGGCGTTTGCAGCTTACAACTAAATATCGAGGAATCTAAACAATACTATATATCAAACATTCTCACATTTTATTTGAATTTGTGGTAATGTGTGGTGTTTGCAACTCACATCTAAATACTTGTAGGCGTAGGGGGCGGGGCACCATACATAATGTGATAAACACATTATACATATGAGACATGGTTTAGATTATGAAGATCTAACTAGAGCTAGAAATGTAATGTGATTTGAAATCAAAATAAAGTGGATTCAAAAAATCTAGTTCGAGTTCATATAGTACACATAGTTCATATGTAACTCGATACTGATTATGTGGTGTTCTGTGAAGATAATACACAAACGATGGTTTAACTTGACAATAATGATGATTGTAGATCTTATTAAAACAGAGAAACGAATTCAAATGCTTTGACTTCACAACAATCATTACTGTAGATCTTATTCAAATTTAGTTCATATTGAAGCGGTAGTATATACGTTTGGAATGCACTAAAACATTCATTTGAGTAGTAGGTTGCATGCATTATACACGTAGCGAAATATTTTAATTGAACATAACATGAATTCAAAGTTTTGAATGACATTTGTAGTGCGCATTGATTTGGTACAGTACACGTTAGGCTTGTCCAGAAATTTCAACCCGCGCCTTGCACTACAAAAAAAATACACTTCCGTGATGATACGTGTTTGTCACAGTAGGTCGCGTTTTTTGTCATGCATGTACATCCATGACAAATTTATGACAGAATCAAGATAGTCATACCTGTGCTGTCGTAGAAGTGTTCCATGACATTACCAAAATTATCATCACGGAAGTATCCACTTCCATGACGATAAATCGTGCGTCACAGAAGTGCTTTCGTCAAGGGTGACCGACATGTGGCATCCACCGTAAAGGAACGCCGTTAAGCTATCGGGTTGGGTTTTGGATTCGATAACCCGTTAACAGCCCCGACCAATGGGGATTTTCCACGTGTAAAATCATCATTGGCTGGAGGAGACACGTGTTAGGTCTGCGCTGGCACAGGTGTAACTCATCCAATGGGCGAGACGCGCCTATGATATGGTGACACGTGGACCGGCCCATCAAGTTGAAATGGGACGGCCCAACTAAAGGCCCACAAGACTTTGCGGACCATAATGGGCCGGCCCAGCTAAAGGCCCACGAGATTTTGCGGGCCATAATGGGCTGGCCCAGCTAACGACCCACAAGATTTCGCGGGCGAAAATGGGCCGGCCCAGGTAAAGGCCCACACGATTTTTGTTTTCCATAATGGGCCGGCCCAGGTAAAGGCCCACAAGATTCTTGTAGATCATAATGGGCCGGCCCGGCTAAAGGCCCACGAGATTTCGCCGACATTAATGGGCTGGCCCAGCTATAGGCCCACAAGAATTTGAGGGCCCTAGTAGGCCGGCCCATTAACTGGCTACCATGTTTTGGGCCAAATGCCGACCCATATTTGATCTGGTCCATTAATGGCCTGCCACATTCTGGGCCTAATAGTGGCCCATATGAGATCCGGCCCGTTAAAAGCCTACCACGTTCTGGGCCAAATTACGGCCCAGATCAGGTACGGCCCTTTAAGAGGCTATGGGCTCAATTATGGCCCATATCAGATTCGGCCCGTGAATTGGACACTATGCTTTTGGGCCCACTTGCTAGAGGCCCACTTAGTAATTCAGCCTGACATTAGTTTTGGCCTCTTAAGGACCCATTTAACATTTCGGCCCTATATTAATTTCGGCCTGTTAAATGCCCGTCATATAGTTGGGCCTAACTACGGCCCGGTTTGCATCCGGCCTGCTCGCAGCCGATATCTGATTGGGCCAAACAAGGACCGAGACAATTTTAGCCTGTTAAAAGCCCGTGATTTGATTCACACAATCATGGGTCAGGGTTCATTTTGGGATGCTGACGGCCCGTTAGCTGTTCGACACATTTCAGGCCCAACCTACATCGTGATTGCATGATGGCCCGATTATGTACCGTAATTTTATGGTTTGGCCGGTTTACTGCGAAGACAGTAAAATAACTGCAGCATCGCGAATAAGAAAAAACCTAGACTATACAATAAAGAAATTACAACATATTACATCCACTGGGCATCAAAGTTCGCCACTATGATAATAAAGCACAAGCAGATAGCAGATTACATACACTGGGCATCAAAGATCGCCACCAGTGCAAATAAACACGCCGACAAAATAATATACAAAACTGACGGCACTTCAATAGAGTTCAAGAAAGGTTAGCCCTGCTGGGGAGCTGCAGCACAAGCAGCTGAGCAAGATGATGAGACTGCACTTGTTCAACACTTAAATCTTCCTCACTCTGAAAGATAAACAAGCAGACAGATGACATGTTTTGCACATAAAAGTATCAGTGCTGACAATCCATCACATTTCTTACTGACGAATAAAGTGACACAGTCTAAAATTGCATTAACACAATATGGTATTGTTCAGGTCAAGACATGGCAGGAAGTGACATTGTGAAGGAGTTGGCAGCTTCACGACACCACTGGATTACAGATCAAGAACTCATAAGTATAAATGGTTAGTGTGCTGTCAATTTATCCCATTTTAGATTGGCAAATAAAGAGACGGTTTAAATAATACTCCCTCCGTACGGAATTACTTGTCATCAAAATGGATGTGTCTAGAACTAAAATACATCTAGATACATCCATTTCAATGACAAGTATTTTCGGACGGAGGGAGTAGTAGAATGATATGACATTGTTCATAGTTAAGACATTGCAGAATATGACATTGTGCTGTAGTGGGTAGGTTCACCACACCACTGGATTACGGATGAAGAACAGAAGCATACATGTAGTGCAAAAGAAGATCACTTGCTCTGTATACTTTAATTTATATGGTATGAATAAGGAACTTGGTTGTACAACTGAAAACTTAAATTGAGAAAGGACAAACTTTTGTTTATGAACTACTCCCTCCGTTCTAAAATAGATGACCCAACTTTATACTAACTTCAGTACAAAATTGGGTCATCTATTTTGGAACAGAGGGAGTACACAATAAACTTTAAACATGCAATTTGATGCAAACACCAAAAATAAACAGCTGTTGCAGTCATGCCTAACCAAATATATACAACAAAGTTTGAAGGCTTGAGATGGACAAACTTACATTATTGGTGAAGACAGGCTCTATAAAGGCCTTGTCCATGCTGATGGGGGGGCAATTCAAGAAGTTTACCACATAATCTTCTTCATAAGCATTGCCTTTATTCTACATTTTGTTAAGAGTAAATATAGATGTGATAATATACGAAAAAATGGAGAATATTTAAGATAAGATGAAGAGTGATGCTACATAACCAAGTAGCTATAAATGTAAGTGCAGCGATACAGGCAAAAGGTACAGCCAAGAGCAATGCACAGCTAAACTTCTTCAGTACCAACCTTATGGTAAGAGTAAATCTAGATCTGATGTGTAGAAAATGGAGGGAAAGGAAAATAAGCTACAGAGTGATGGTACATGAACAACTACCTGTCATTATAAGTACACTGATAAAGGACAACATGTACTTACAAGAACAATGCAGAGCTAAAAAAACATTGGCATTGGATACTGAAGAATTTGGAGCGAACAATTGATAAGCAAGCTATCATGCATACTACTGTCACATAATGAACTAGGTATGTATGCAAGTACAGTGATACAGGACAACAGGTACTAACAAGAGCAAAGTAGCGGGCAACATATTTGTGATATCCTGTCGTTCTTTTCAAACCGGAATTCTTCTTCGAGCAGATTTCCTGCAAACAAGATCCGTAAGGCACATGCGGAAAAGTAGAAGTTCAAATTGTCATGTGATTTCATAGACAGTACCTCATCCTGGGAACGAGACCAGTGCATAACAATGTTTTTCCATTCAATGTCTTCTAAATTTAGCACAGGAGACTTCACCGGAAATTCGTGTATAGATTTGCCACCAAAGTGTGATTTCCTCAGGTAACACCGATACTGCTGCAATGCTTCCTTGAAAAGCACAAGCAAGCTTTCCTCGTCATGACTATCCAGATTGACCCTCGCCTAGTTACAACAATGTAATGTAAATCATTGATGTGTTCAATCAGCAGAAAACAGGAAAATAATAACCATGAATAATATCACTTACACGTAAGTTGGACAGGAAGATGTGAAAATGGTGTTTGTCTTCATAATAATCTTCCCATGATGGGAATATATGCACGTAGTCCCTAACAACATTGAAAGCATTGTCTTTTAAACTGGGAATAAATGGAATGGGGTTCCAATCTGCAGGAATTGGCCATCTCTGCAGTTGGGATAGTTCTTCGGCCGGTGGACTTGATGTACTTTTTGCTGGAGTGGGATTTTTCTGTGGTACAGTTGGTGCTATGGCAAATGAAATCGGTATACCTTTTGCTAGAGTGCAGGTCCTGTGTGGTGGGGCTAGTGGTGTGGCCGGTGAAGTATGGGTACAGTCTGCTGGAGTCGGTCCTACGTTTTGTGTCACAGCTCAAAACCACCTGCCAACGCCATGAGGCACGGGTGGGTGAGGTTGAAAAAGAGCTCAAGGACGCCATTGCTAGATGCGAGTCCTTGGAGCAGACGAGCTCGGAACAGGCTTCCGAGCTCACCAAAGCCCGTGAGAGCCTGAAGAAGCCCGGGTTGATGCCCAAGACGCTCGCCAAGAGATCCAGGAGGCGAGGTGTATTGCGGCTGGTAAGGCCTTTATGATGCAGAGTAGGTATGCCCGTAGAAGATATATTTTACTAACCCGAGTTCGGAGTTCTCAAGGTGCCTTTGCCGACTTGCCAAGGAGCAATGCAGACACCGCCGCATTCTTCCGAGCCAAAGAGGGGAGCTCGGCGAAAAAACTATTCTGGTCGCAGTACCTAGCGCCGGAGCTTCCAGTGCCCTTGAGCGACTAGATGAAGCAGTTGTCCGAGTTGCATAGGGTGGCCGGCCTGGCCATGAAGGATGTGATAGTCCGTCTATGGGCGGCTGAAGCCGTACACAGCAGCCACTTCGGGCTCGTGAAGAAGCTAGTGGAGGCGCTACCTCGGATTGACGCCCTCAAGCGGTCATCATGTATTGAGGGGGCATGCAGGCAACCAAACTATGTGCATCTAGGGTCTTTTGGCCTGCATCCCCTCAAACCGGTTCAATAGAGCCAGGCTCGCCGGGCCAGGCTGAATCGGCAATGTAACCAAACACGCCCCTAGCATTTTTTTGGGAAACACGCCCAGAGCATCTAGCACGTCTGCATGCGGGCCTGGGCCTACGCGATGAGAGAGAAGTGGGCGTTGGAAAGGCGCGAGGCAGCAGAGCGGTCGGCGTTGGGCCTCCGGTCAAACCTCCCATTCAACTCTCCTTCCCAATCAACTTGATTCGCAGCAGCTCGTGCAGGGAAGCAAACCTAGTGGCGGATAGGTTAGCTAAGCATGGTAAAGAAGAGAAGCAGATTTTGGATAATAAAATGTTGGTTGCGTAGTGCCCACACATGATGAACCAGAGTGCATTAAGAATGCAAATCCCAGCTATCTCTCGACCATTTCAGGCGGTTGGATGAAGATCCTACGTCTCCTAACCCTTCTTCTTCCTCGTCTGTGATTCTTCCCATACAGAACACCGCACGGGCCGCCGGCCGGACCATCGACCCCCACCGCCTATGTTCCTCCGCCACCCCCACCCCCACCCATGTCGAGTTTTCTTCGTTCAGCGAGGCCCCACAACCACCCGAGCCCCTTGGATCGCACCGATGAACTCCGGCGAGCTCTGAAAAATCAACTGACCCAATTTTGAAATTTAGTCTACTGTGATTTAACTAGTGTGGAATATAAAAGGGGAAAACCATAAGCATTGGGAGTATAGTGTTGAGCGTGCCATGGCAGATCTAAAGGTGCAAACCGGACAAAGGCAACTTCGCAACCAAGACAAGAAATCAGAGTAAAGCAGTGGCGATCTATTTTCTTGCTGCGATAAATAAGTTGAGCAGATACAAAAGAGTACCGCCTCTGGTGCGGCGCCGTGTACGCATCTGGTGAGAATTTGATGGTGCTGCGGTAGCGATGGCTGTCAGCGGCGTGGAAGAAGATCTAGGAGGGTAGACGGTGGTGGCCGGGCGCAGTGGACAAGACGATCGTAGGAGCGGTGCCGGCAAGGTTGACGACGACGGGGATGAAGCGAGAGGACGGGGTGCAAGGATCCCGGTCCGAAGGCGTGGATGAGAGAGGTCGATCTCTTGTAATGGACGGTGGTGTCGGGGTATCAGCTCCGGCATGGTGGAGGAGGACGACAGTGGATGGGGCGGCGGACGGCGGCCGACGGAGGAGGGTGGGGTGGAGAGGGTGTTTTGGCGCCCACGGAGTACGAATGGGGAAAAGGGAGGTAGAGAGGAATGGGGGGGGGACCATGTAGTCAGGGCGCGCTTGTCTCAAATGCGAGGAAATTTACAAACTTAGCCCCCGTTTCAAATTTCTACTACATCACATCAACATTAGTCGGTTGGGGATAGGACGGTGATCTGGCATACACCGAATATTTGCCGACGAGAGTTTGTTTTTGGCGCCCACCGTGTATGAATATAAATTGGGGAGGGAGTCGATTTCGGCCGAGGGCACACTGTGTTTTGGTGCCCACCATGTATGAATCCGGGTGAGAGGCGGTTACATCACGTTTGGGTGAAATTACAAACCTACCCCTATCGAAACCTATAGAAAGCCAGAAGATAGGCTTTGCGTGGCAGGGATAGGCAGTAGTGATTTCCATCTCGCAGATTTTGGTTTCGGGCGGTTACTGCGACTTTCTCCGCTTCGTTCAAATTTTGCACAGTTCACGTTTACCGTGCCAACTCAATTCGAATCCCGTTTGTATTCTACTATTTTTTTTCGGGCGGGATCCATTTTCAACTCGAATTACATTCTATATACATCATTTTTTTTACATATATACTTTCAAAAGCACAACAAAGAATTCTGCTCCTTTATATGTATAATATGATTTACAAATACAACAATCTGGAAATCTTAAGGTTGAATTCAATTTTTTTAACCAAATTATGTTCTACTAAAATGTACGGATCAGTAATATCTACATATTAAATAACATAAATGTGCATGAATTCATATGAGTATGCATGTTTGATAGATCAATTTTGGTCCGAGTATGGATTACATGTGTCATCGTCTCGAATTCAAATATTTGAATCCCTTTTTTGTTCACTCCTTTCACGTCCATCTCTCTCGCATGCATGCTCCTTCAGGTAGCCATCACTCTCTTTTCTCCAGCTCACCCGCACACTCACTTCATGTTTCTCCTATCCTCGCAAACATGGTCTCTCGACGTCTCCCTTGAGAAGTGTCACACTCTCCCTATCATTATACATTACACGGTTTTCATTATCTCTCACGTCTCTAATGTTCTCTGGTATCACTCGGTACCTAAGCTTTCTTTTTCACCGCCACACACACAGTCTCCACTCGTCTTTCACTTTGTCTTTCTCTCTATGGGATTCTCTCACACACCCTATATGTCTCTACATATGACTCATACCACTAAAATTACTCTCTCTCTCTCTCTCTCTCTCTCTCTCCTGTAGACACAACATTTGTCGCGGTCTCCTTTTCGTCTCCATCCCAGACTGACACCGATCAGACAACCCCGACTACCGTCTCCTCTCTCTCTCTCACACACAAACACACACACACAACTCCTGCTTCCACCCCCTTCCCGACTACCATCTCTCTCTCTCTTACAATACTCTCGCTTTCGCACCCCGACTCGTATTTCTATCACAAGCATTTATCGACTAGCTAGCCTCTAGATAGGTTTATACACCCGCACACTCATGCTTCCACCATCGCATACATGCCTCTCTCTCGCTCCTTGTATCTATGTAGCTTTTTCTTCCCTTCTTGAGACACGCCCTCTCGATCATGCACATACACACTATCGCCTCATTTTAAGCTGATACCTATCGCACACATACTACTTGTGTCTTTGTCACACATGCACTCCGTCCTCCTCCACTCTCCCTCTCTCTCTCACACACATGGGCTTTTTGCAACAACTAGCAAGATGCCATGCGTTGCACGGAACATCAAGATGCATTTGTATGAGTAGTTTATCTTGTGGGGGAAAAGGATGAACGAGGGAAGACCTTATTTGCAAATGTGGAGAGGGGTGTGGGTATCTTTTGCAAAATTGCCGTAGTTTCCTTCCTATCCGTCAGATATAGATCGGACGGCCTATATTGCAGGATGTCAGGCACACGATCATCACCCACAATGCTTTTTATAAGAGTAGGGATAAAAAATAGAGTTGGTGATGATGGTGGGCCTGCCATCCTGCAATGTAGGTCGTCCGATTTATATCTGACGGATAGGAAGGAAAATATGGAAATTTACCCACACTCTTCACCACATTTGCAGATAAGACCTTCCCTCGTTCATCCTTTTCTCCCATGAGATTTTGATGTTCCGTGCAATGCACGGGCATCTTGCTAGTAAGAGTAGAAATTAGACATATACCACTTCTCGAATCTTGAAACCAACAACATGCCTCCCTTATCTCATCAAAACCGCCAAAGGAATATATTTTGAGTGAAACATAACATATTTTTAGTGATATACGTATTTCAAAACTAGACTTTTTTTTCTATCAAATCGGTGAATATGTATTAATCTACTTTGATCGTGTGGCAACGCATTGGCACATTGCTAGTAGTTATTATATTTTTTTGGACACCAGACAAACGGTGGAGTACATATACGAAGAGAAGAGGCGCACGCACGCAATCCGCCTCTCGCTGTCTCGCACACATGAGTGTTACGTAAAGGCGACGTTAACAAATAAACCCTAAAACCCTAGGTGCATGATTGCTGCATTCGCGGGTACCAGGTACGTGGTGGAGCACCTTTGTAGGAGTTGATGGTCGGGACCACAGGTGAATGACTTGGAGCGCAGTTGCTCGCCAGTTGCCACAGACCGAGTAGCCACATTTAAAATATCGTTTTTTAGCGGGGTTAAGAGTTCCGATTTTAAATGGTACATTATAAGTAGTAAGTAGTTTTTAGAACGATTGGTATGGAGCGAAAATGGGATTCATAGTACTACGTACCTCCTTGGCGTATGGTTGTATGGGTTTATGTTACGAGATGTTGAACCTGGTAGTTCTAGGGAAATACTATGGTTTAGATTTAGATGCTGGTTTTTAGTAATCGGAAGGGGAAACCCTTCTTTGATTAAAAAAACTAGTACCTCCATTCTGGTTTACTAGTCCCCATCGTACTTTGGGTCAAAGTTTGTCCACGAATTTTACTTGTAAAATGTGAATGGAAAACGAGATTTTGTTATACCCAAACAAAAAAGGACTGGAGGGAGTGATTGCTCTGACACGGACGCGACCTCTCATAGGGCAGGCATTGAACCAGCGCGCCGGCCAAGAGGGCCGCACTCGCTGTAGGCCCGCTGAGCACGCCTCCTCGCCGCGTGCAACCAGCTTAAGACTGCCCCGCCTGCCTTCATTGAATCCGCGCGTGTGCCGGCAACACATCATTCCGCGAGTCGGCAGGCATTTTAGAACACAAAAAAATGACTAAAATATAATTAATTTACGCATGGTCTTGACTTGTTGTGCTCGCACTGGTAGCAGGAACTAGTAGAGGTTTTTCTTTATTTATAACTCTCCTCACATTTTTTTTGGCTTTGAAGTGAATCATGGTTGTGGACATTATGCATGAATGTGCAGATATCTGTGAACATGAGTTTGCTGTGGAAGTTGGACTTGGAATGTCGGGCTTGCGCGTGAACTATACCATGTCCAATGCTTCATCTGTTATTGTTTGGAAAGTAGTTGCTGTTATTACATGACCCGAAAAAACATTTTGTGCCACATCAGTAGATGCACAGACATCACAACAAGCATGCTGACTGGATAAACATTTGAACCTAGCTATTATGAAGGAAATTTTGTATTGACAACAGTTTTAGATAGCAGGAGATGCCTAGCCTACTCTGCCTCTGCTAGCTTATTTCTGGCTTCTTCCATCTCTTCTTTGGCTTGGGTGAAGAGAGCATCTGATTGCTCTTTTTGCTTCTTCAGGAACTCAGCTACATTCTCAAGGGCTGCTGCACGCTTTCTTTCAGCCTTTACTAATGCCACGAGGACACGAACAACTGACGACTCCACCTGGCTTGTGTGTAATCCAGCATCATCTGGGAATTTGCACCTTGTGTCTAATCCAACATCATTAGGGAACTGGCACCTTGTGTGTAATCCAGCCTCATTTTGGAAACATGATCTCGAGGTTGAGCATACTTCCCTCCTCGTAGGAACTACATCCTGACATGAAGTTACTTCTTTTTTAGATCAATACTCAGAGAAACCTAGATCCATTTAGTAGAAGCCAGATAAACAGAACTCGGAGAAGTGAATTCAAAAGGAAAAGAAATATAAAAACAGACTACACGGTGAGAACACCCACTTCCTACATCAAGTTAAAAACGAAAGCATTAGGACGATTAAGACTCTTCTTATTACACATCGAAGAACACCACGCTTAAGAGAAACAGAAACTACAACATATACACATCGAAGAACACGAGGCTAAACGAAAGTAATTGAAAGGGTGTTACTTACCAAAGCTCGTTTTACAGGTTTGGTGCAGCTCCTCTTTAACTTGCCACGCTCCTTGAAGATGTCCCGAATATCCCGTGTTTGGTCTTCATTGCTCCTCTGCATGTTCACACTCGTGGTTTCAAAATCTCAACATGGCAAGAAAAATACTACTAGTAATACTGGCGCATCTTGTGGGCAACATTAAAGCACTCGTCTGCCATGTTAGAGCATCTCCAACAGAATCGCAACGCGCGGGGCTTTAAAAAAGCATTTACATTGCTGAGATCGAGAAGTAGATACTAGAGAGTAGAGGATAGTTCTCAACATAGATAGATACAAAAAAGATAATTCAAATACTCCTCGTCGTCCGACCGCTCCTCGGTGATGTCCTCCTCCGACGTTTGACTGTAGGCGTGAAGATACCGATCGTCGTCGGATTCCCAGGGCGACGCTGCTCCTAGCCTCATGTTGAATTGAGCGTCCGCTTTTCTCCTACGCTTGTCGTCGCGATAGGCGGCTCGCTCCGCCCTCCTCTTATCCCTCTCCGCCCTCCTTTGCACGTAGAACTCGCGCTTGTTGATGATGTCATGCGGGACGTGTTGGCGCCACAGCGCAATGGCTTCCTTGTCCATCTCGGTGATGCTGAGACGGTGCTCTCGCCTCCGGTTGTCGCGACGATCCTCGTCGGTGCTAAGTCGCGGCAGAGGTGCGAGCTCCTGCGCCCGCTCCCGCGTCGGCACGTTGGGGAAGTTCAATGTTCTATGCGGCCACCGGAGGCGCCACGCCGCCGCGTCGTACGCGCGGGCGGCCTCGGTGGTGGTGTCGAAATTGCCGAGGCCGAGGCGCATCCCGCGGAACCGGATCTTGGTGGAGAAGCCGCCGGAGGGGCGCGCGCGGACGCCGCGTTATCGCCAAGTTTCCCGGTGACGCGGCGACATGGTGGCGCGGTGGTGGCGAGGCGAAAAAGAGCGGGGAGAGAGCGGTGGCGAGGCACAGAGCGGTGGGAGGGCATTGGATTTTATATAGCGCGCCGGACGCCGCGCGCCAAAACTAGCGCATGCCCGACCGCTTTTTCCCGCGCGCACGCGATCCTTTCCTGACGTCTCTGCTATCTCTACTCTCTTCTCTACGGTTATATTTATTTAATATTTAATATTTAATATTTATCTCTACTTCCTTTACTGTCTACTTTTTTCTCTATACTTTTTTTCTTGCAATATAGGCCGTCCGATTTATATCTGACAGATAGGAAGGAAACAAATGTGAATTTTACAAAAAGATACCCATACCCCTCTCCAGAATTGCAAATAAGGCCTTCCCTCGTTCATCCTTTTCTCCCACAAGATAAACTACTCATACAAATGCATCTTGATGCGTGAAAAACATGGGCATCTTGCTAGCTCTAAAAACCTTTCCATCATTTGCCACACTGCTGGTTGCAGATGAAAAACCTACCCAAGCACAGCGCGATACAGGAGCGACGCACAATTACAAGCTGATATTCTGTTGGACAATGGAGGCTATAACCAATTACTTTTACGGGAACAATAGCACCCAGGAAAATTGAAGGGTAGGTATGAACAAAATTGGAACTGCACATGTACTGCTAAGTGATTCAATACACACATTACCAATCGAGGAGGAGAACGATGGTCGCGGCAGCCTCTGTGAGTCATGGTCGACAACGGGAGTCAGTTCATTGTCCACGACGGTGGTACTTCTGTGCTTGGCGTCGGCTTCCGAGAAGCAGATCCGAGACCGTGGAAGACGATGCCGGGGAAGAGGCTCCGTCTACGACGACGACGGTGGACCGGCTCCAGTGCGGCGTACGAGGTCGTCGATGAGGCAGATGCACTACAGTGGACGAGTGCGCCGATGTAAGGGGAGGAGCATGAAGTCTGCGGTGCCGTGGAGAAGTCTATTTTGCGGTGGGGATAGAAAATGGGGAGTATTCAGGTGTACTACACTGGGTGCCGGGGTGGGGCTGGCTGGCTAGGGTGAACCTGAAGTTACAAAAACAGCCCCCTACCAAGCGTTGTACGTAGGCCTGTTCCGAAGGCTACGATGGTAACTTCCCATTGCTCGAATCAGGGTTGCGGGAGATTTTCCCGCCGACCTCAAAATTTTGTGACACTGGACTCCTCGTGTGGCGTGTTGAGTGATTCGGCTAAGCAACTAGCGAGTAGTAGTAGTAAACTCTGCATATTAGGTTTGACTGAAGTCAAACTTCCTAAAGTTTGACCAAGTTTATATAAAAATATAAACATTTACCATAACAAATATGTATGATGTGGAAGTACATTCAATAATGAATCTAATGGTATTTATTTGCTATTGTATATGTTAATATTTTTTGTTATAAGCTTTCTGAGAGTTTACAAAACTTGACTTTGACCAATGCTAATACGCGGACTTAAATAAAAATGGAGGGAGTACACATTTGTTTTCTTAGTTTGTAGTGAACTAATCATTTGTTGAAGTTGTGAAATAAATATATTAGGCTATTGACTTTGAATGTAATGGTCTATACAATTCAATAGTTACAATCATTGTCGAATCCCAAGATGTATACAAGGTCTATAGTACTTCACAACATGCTCAAACTCACATAATCCCAGTCAAGTGAGAATCTAAATGCATTTCATAGTTATTACTTTGTAGGATGCAACAAAAACAACCAAAACTCTACATCAGCCATTATAGAAGCAACATTTTGACATATCCCATTGTGTGAATGAAACGTGAAGAGAGTGCTTTTGAAGATGGAGCAGATAGGGCGGGAAAGATTGTATGTATGTGGACGAGAGAGTAGGAGACAAACCTGATGAGACACACAGAGAGTGAGTGAGAGAGAGAAAGAAAGAGAGAG